>NW_011889276.1:267876-270130 GCF_000151845.1 Pteropus vampyrus | reverse complement strand
TACACCTAAAGTAAACCTAACCAGAACCCTAACGCTAAACCTAACACTAACCTAAAGCTAACACTAACCCTAAATCCTAACCATAACCATAACACTAATGCTAAACCTAATCCTACCTTCTTATTATAACCCTAACCCTAAAACTAACCCTAACCTACCTTAAATCATAATTCTAACAGTAACCCTAAAACTAACTCTGGTCACAACCCTAAAAATAATGCAAATCCTACCTTATTCTAATTCTAACTCTAAATTTTACCCTGAGTAAACATAACCGAACCCCATAATCTACCTGAACCCGAAACTTAATGCTAACCCTAATCTTCAAAGTAAGCCTACCCCTAAGCCTAAACCTAATACTAACCTTAACCTTAAGAGTAAACTTAACCCTACCCATAAACTTAACCCTAACCCTAACCATAAAACTAACCACCAACCCTAACCCAAAACCCTAATCCTAACCCTAACTCTAACCCTAACCGTAAATTATACAGTAAGAATAACTCTAAACCTAACCCCATACCCTAACCCTGATCGTAAACCTAATGCTAAACTTAACCATAACAGTAACCATAACCCTATCCTAACGCTAACCCTAATCTTAACCATAACACTAATCCAAACTCTAATCTCTTACTCTATCTCTTACCCTAAACATAACCCTAACACAACACTAATCCTAACCCTAACCTAAACCTAACCCTACCTTAACCCTAAGCATAACCTGACCCTAACCCTATCCCTAACACTAAGACTAATCGTAACTCTAAAGTCTTACCCTAATACTAACCCTAAGCCTAAACCTACGCTAAAGCTAAACCCAACCCTAATCCTGACACTAACCCTAACACTAACTCTAACATGATCCTAAGCCTAACCCTAAACCTAACATAAACCTAACAATAACCATAAACATAACTAATGCTAACCCTAATCTTAACCCTAACACTAATGCTAAATCTTATTTCTTGCCCTAACCCTCACTATAAACATAGCTGTAACCCTAACATAAACCATAACAATAACCTATCCCTAATGGTAACTGTAACCATATTCATAACCATAACCATAACCCTAATTCTACCCTAACCCTAAACATAACCGTAACCCTAACCATAAACCTAACCCTAACCCTAAACCAAAACCTAACTCTAACACTAAATTTTACACTATCAATAACCCTAACCTTAACCCCTGACACTAACCGTAACCCTAACCCCTGACACTAACCTTAACCCCTGACACTAACCGTAACCCTAAAACTTTAACCTAACCCTAAATTTTACACTAAGAATAACCCTAACCTGAACCCATGACCCTAAACAAACCCCTAACCCTAATTTGGTTCTATAACTAACTCTAAATCTAACCCTTATCCCACATGGAACACTAACTGTAAACGTAACTGTAACACTAACTTTAACCCAGATCCTAACAGTAAATCGAAAGCTAATCCTAATCCTAATTCTAACCCTAACCATCAATTTTACACTAAGAATAACCCTACCCCAAATTCATACCCTAATCCTAACCTTAAATGTAATGCTAACCTTAACCCTAAAAGTAACACTAACTCAAACACTAACCGTACACTAATGCTAACTTGAACCTCTTACCCTAACCCTAACCTTAACCCTAACCTAACCTTAACCCTAACCTAAAATTAACCCTAACAGAAACCCTAAACTTATCCTAAACACACTCTAAGTCTAACCTTAAACATAACTGTAACATAACCCAAACAATATCGCTAAGCCTAACACTAACCTTAATCCTAAATTTTAACCAAAAATAACCCTAACCTTAACCCCTGACCCCAATCATAACCGTAAACCTAATTTAACTCTAAAACTAACTCTAACCCTAACCCTAACCCTAAATCTTACCTGAACCTTACACGTAACCTTAATACTAACCTTAACACTAAATCAAAGCTAATCCTAACCCTAATTCTAAATCTAACCCTAAATTTTATTTTAAGAATAACCCTAACACTAACCCAGTCGCCTAACACTAATCCTAAACATAATGCTAATCTTAACCATAAGGGTAACCCTAACCCTAACCATAAACCTAATCCCAACTCTACCCCTAACCCTTACCCTAAACCTTAACTGTAACCCTAACCCTAATCCTAACCTAAATCTAACCCTTATTCTAATTTAAGGCTAAAACTCACTCTAAACCCTAACCCTAATACTAACCCTAAACCTAACCCATACCTTAAACGTTACCCTAACACTAACCCTAATCC
>NW_011889276.1:263495-266465 GCF_000151845.1 Pteropus vampyrus | reverse complement strand
CTAAACCTAACCTTAACGCTAACCTAACCATAACACTAACTCTAACATTAATCCTAACTCTTATATTTTACCCTGAACACAACCCTAACCCTAACCCTAACATTAACCCCTCTAATTTTACACTAACAACAACACTAACCCTATCTTCTTACCCTAACCGTAACCCTGAACTATAGCTAACCCTAACTAAAACTAACCCTTTAACTAAGCATAACCCTAACCTACACTAACAGGAACCCTAAACATAACCATAAACTTACACCTAAAGTAAACCTAACCAGAACCCTAACGCTAAACCTAACACTAACCTAAAGCTAACACTAACCCTAAATCCTAACCATAACCATAACACGAACTATAGCTAACCCTAACTAAAACTAACCCTTTAACTAAGCATAACCCTAACCTACACTAACAGGAACCCTAAACATAACCATAAACTTACACCTAAAGTAAACCTAACCAGAACCCTAACGCTAAACCTAACACTAACCTAAAGCTAACACTAACCCTAAATCCTAACCATAACCATAACACTAATGCTAAACCTAATCCTACCTTCTTATTATAACCCTAGCCCTAAAACTAACCCTAACCTACCTTAAATCATAATTCTAACAGTAACCCTAAAATTAACCCTGGTCATAACCCTAAAAATAAAGCAAATCCTACCTTATTCTAATTCTAACTCTAAATTTTACCCTAAGAGTAAACATAACCGAACCCCATAATCTACCCGAACCCAAAACTTAATGCTAACCCTATTCTTCAAAGTAAGCCTACCCCTAAGCCTAAACCTAATACTAACCTTAACCTTAAGAGTAAACTTAACCCTACCAATAAACTTAACCCTAACCCTAACCATAAGACTAACCACCAACCCTAACCCAAAACCCTAATCCTAACCCTAACTCTAACCCTAACCATAAATTATACAGTAAGAATAACTCTAAACGTAACACCATACCCTAACCCTGATCGTAAACCTAATGCTTAACTTAACCATAACAGTAACCATAACCCTATCCTAACGCTAACCCTAATCTTAACCATAACACTAATCCAAACTCTAATCTCTTACTCTATCTCTTACCCTAAACATGACCCTAACACCACACTAATCCTAACCCTAACCTAAACCTAACCCTACCTTAACCCCAAGCATAACCTAACCCTAACCCTATTCCTAACACTAAGACTAATCGTAACTCTAAAGTCTTACCCTAATACTAACCCTAAGCCTAAACCTACGCTAAAGCTAAACCCAACCCTAATCCTGACACTAACCCTAACACTAACTCTAACATGATCCTAAACCTAACCCTAAACCTAACATATACCTAACAATAACCATAAACATAACTAATGCTAACCCTAATCTTAACCCTAACACTAATGCTAAATCTTATTTCTTGCCCTAACCCTCACTCTAAACATAACTGTAACCCTAACATAAACCATAACAATAACCTATCCCTAACCCTAACTGTAACCATAATCCTAACCCTAACCATAACCCTAATTCTACCCTAATCCTAAACATAACCATAACCCTAACCATAAACCTAACCCTAACCCTAAACCAAAACCTAACTGTAACACTAAATTTTACACTATCAATAACCCTAACCTTAACCCCTGACACTAACCGTAACCCTAAAACTTTAACCTAACCCTAAATTTTACGCTAAGAATAACCCTAACCTTAACCCATGACCCTAAACAAACCCCTAACCCTAATTTGGTTCTATAACTAACTCTAAATCTAACCCTAATCCCACATGAAACCCTAACTGTAAACGTAACCGTAACACTAACTTTAACCCAGATCCTAACAGTAAATCGAAAGCTAATACTAATCCTAATTCTAACCCTAACCGTCAATTTTACACTAAGAATAACCCTACCCCAAATTCATACACTAATCCTAACCTTAAATGTAATGCTAACCTTAACCCTAAAAGTAACACTAACTCTAACACTAACCGTACACTAATGCTAACTGGAACCTCTTACCCTAACCCTAACCCTAACCTTAACCCTAACCTAAACATAACCCTAACAGAAACCCTAAACTTATCCTAAACACACCCTAAGCCTAACCTTAAACATAACTGTAACATAACCCAAACAATATCGCTAAGCCTAACCCTAACCTTAATCCTAAATTTTACACCAAAAATAACCCTAACCTTCACCCCTGACCCCAATCATAACCGTAAACGTAATTTAACTCTAAAACTAACTCTAACCCTAACCCTAACCCTAAATCTTACCTGAACCTTACACATAACCTTAATACTAACCTTAACACTAAATCAAAGCTAATCCTAACCCTAATTCTAAATCTAACCCTAAATTTTATTCTAAGAATAACCCTAACACTAACCCAGTCTCCTAACATAATGCTAATCTTAACCATAAGGGTAACCCTAACCCTAACCATAAACCTAATCCCAACTCTACCCCTAACCCTTACCCTAAACCTTAACTGTAACCCTAACCCTACTCCTAACCTAAATCTAACCCTTATTCTAATTTAAGGCTAAAACTCACTCTAAACCCTAACCCTAATACTAACCCTAAACCTAACCCATACCTTAAACGTTACCCTAACACTAACCCTAATCCAGAATCTACCCGAAATCTAGAGTGAATCCTAAACCTAATTCTAACCCTAACCGTTAATTTTACACTAAGCATAACCCTAACTCTAAATCCATATCCTAACAATAACACTAAACCTAATGCTAACCTTAACCCTAACAATAATCCTAACTCTAAACTCTTACTCTAACCCTAACCCTAAACATATCTGCAAACCATACAGAAACCATAACACTAAACCTAAACCTAACACTAATCCTAACTCTAAAATCTTACACTAACCCTAACTCTAACCTTAACACTAAACTAAAGCTAATGGTAACCCTATCCCAAAAATAAACTTAACCCTATTCCTAATCCTAA
>NW_011889276.1:260067-261697 GCF_000151845.1 Pteropus vampyrus | reverse complement strand
TAATCCTAAAGTAACACTAATCCTACCTCTAACCCTAAATCTAATAATAACACTACCCCTAACCCTGATTCTACCTCCGAAAGTAAAGCTAATACTAACCGTAATTCTAAACCTAACACTAATTCTAATCCTAAGCCGAAACTTTAAACTAAAAGTAAACCTAACCCTAATCACTTAAACTAACCCTAACCCTAAACCTAATGCTAACCATAAACCCAACCATAACCCTCACCTAACCGTATCCCAACCTAAACCTAAACCTAAACCTAACCCTAACCCTAACTGAACACGAACACTAACACTAACCCTATCCGTGAACCTAACCATAAAACTAAAGCTAATACTAACACTAATACTAACCCAAACCCAAACCCAAAATTTTACAAGAACAATAACACTAACCCTAAACATTATTCTAACCCTAACCCTAAACTTAAATTTAACCCAAACCTTAAATGTAACCTTAACACTAAACCTCACCCAGATCCTAACCCTAAATCTAAAGCTAATCCTAATCCTAATTCTAACCATAACCCTAACACTAACCATAAACCTGATACTAACCCTAAAACTAAGGCTAAACCTAACCCTAATTCTAACCCTAACCTTAAGTTTTACACAAACAATGACCCAAACCCTAACCACTTACCCTAAGCCTAACCCTAAATTGAATCCTACAGTAAACATAAACCGAACGCTATAATTAACCTACCCTAACCCTAACCCTAACACTAATCCTAACTCTAACGACTGACTTTAACGCTAACCCTGAACATAACACAAACCTAACTCCTAGCCTAAACCTACCTCTTTACTTTAACACTTACACTATCCCTAACACTAAACCCTAACCCAAACCCTGATCCTAAACCTATATCTAAAGCTAACCCTAAACCTAATGCAAACCCTAACCCTACGTTTTACACTAACAATAACCTTAAGTCTAACCTTTTACTCGAAACCTAATCCTAATCCTAAATTTAACTCAAAAACTAACCAGAACCTTAATCTTATCCCTAATACTAACCATAAACCTCATCCTAAACCTAAAACTAAAGGTAATCCTAAGCCTAACCTTAACCGTAAACCTGTAGCCTATGGTAACCCTACCATAACCATAAATTTAACCATAAACTGATCCTAACACTAAAACTAAAGCTAACACTAACCCGAATTCTAAGACGAACACCAACATTAACCCTACCCCTAATTTTTACACTGACCGTAAAACTAAACCTGACCACTTAACGGAAACCTAATCCTATTACTAATTTTACTATAAAATTAAACCTAACCCTAAACTCACTCGATACTTAACACTAACACTAACCCTAAGAATGATCCTAACACTAAAACTAAAGCCAATCCTAACCCTAATTCTAAACCTAATCCTAAATTTTACAGTAACAATAACACTAAGCCTAACCCCTTATACTCAGCCAAACCCTAACTCTAAAGCTAAGTCTAACCGAAACACTAACACTAACCCTTAATCGAACACTAAACCAAACTATAGCCCTAACCCTAAACTTATACCTAACCATAAAGTAAACCTTACCCAAACCCTAACGGTAACCGCACCACTATACTAAACCTAATCCTAACCCTAATCCTAACAGTAATCTTAACT
>NW_011889276.1:258455-258767 GCF_000151845.1 Pteropus vampyrus | reverse complement strand
AACACTAACTTTAATCTAATTCTAAATCTCACACTCATCCGCAATCTAACAAAACCCTAACCCTAATCTTAAGCCTAACCTTAACCATAACCTAACCGTAACCCTAAATCTAACTCAAAAGCTAACTCTTGCCTTAAAACTAACCCTAATTCTAACCCTAAACTTAAGACTAATTCCTTTCCCTAAATCCAACCCTAACTTTAACATTAACCCTAAACCTGATACTAACCCTAAAAATAAAGCTAAACCTAACCCTATTACGAACTCTACCTCTGATCCTAACCTAAAACTAAAGGTAATCCTAACCCTAAT
>NW_011889276.1:256492-257709 GCF_000151845.1 Pteropus vampyrus | reverse complement strand
TAAATCTACTCTAACCCTAATTCTAATGCTAACCCTAAATTTTACACTAAGAATGACACTAACCTTAACCTCTTAACTTAAACCTAACCCTAAACCTAAATCTAAGCCTAATCATAACACTGTCCTAACCGTAAAGCTAACTCTAACCCTAACCTAACCCTAAAAGAATCCTTAACCATAACACTAATCCTAACTCTAACCTCTTATCCTAACCCTAACCCTAAGACTAGAGAAACTCTAACCTGATCACTAAACCCTTATCCTAACACTAACCTTAACCCTAGCATTAACCGTAACAATAAAGCCTAACAGTAACATAACCCTAACCTTAACCCGATCCTAAACTGAAACTAAAATTAATCCGAACTCTAATTATAACCCTAACCCTAACAATAACTCATAGTCAAAATTTTAAACTAACAATAACCCTAACCCTAACTTTAATACTAACCATCACCCAAGCCCTAATCCTAACCCTAACCCTAACTCTAAGCCTAAACATAACCCTAACATTAATTCTAACAAGAGAACGAATCCTATCCCTAACCCTAAGACTAACCCTAAAACCTTAACACTAACCTTAACCCTAAGCTTGATCTTAACCCTAAAACTAAATCTAATGATAACCTTAATTCTAACCCTAAGCCTAAAAGCAATGTAATCCTGACCCTAACGGTAACTCTAATCATAAATCTACCGCTAAACTAAACCTAACCCTAATCCTAACACTAAAGCCTAACCATAAATCTAACCCTAATCTTACCCTAATTCTTACACTGAAACTAAAGCTAATCCTAACCTCAAATCTAACCCTAAACCTAACAATAACCCTTACACAAAATTTTAAACTAACGGTATTCCGAACCCTAACCCCTTAAGCTAAACCTAACTATAACCCCAAATTTAAATCTAAAACTAACCCTAACCTTAACCTCAACCCTAACATTAACACTAACCCTGAATCTAACCCTAAAACTAAAGCTAATCCTAACCATAACCATGAACATAACCCTAAAACTAAAGTTATTCCAAACTTTAATTCTAACCATATCACTTAATTATACACTAAAATAATCCTAACCTTAACTGCTTACCTTAACCCTAACCCTAAACCTAAGCCTAACACTAAAGCTAACACGAACGCTAACCCTAACCCTAATCCTAACCTAAAATTAACCCGAAACCTAACCCTAACCTAACCCTAAGCCTAACCCTAA
>NW_011889276.1:235651-255832 GCF_000151845.1 Pteropus vampyrus | reverse complement strand
AAAGCAATGTAATCCTGACCCTAACGGTAACTCTAATCATAAATCTACCGCTAAACTAAACCTAACCCTAATCCTAACACTAAAGCCTAACCATAAATCTAACCCTAATCTTACCCTAATTCTTACACTGAAACTAAAGCTAATCCTAACCTCAAATCTAACCCTAAACCTAACAATAACCCTTACACAAAATTTTAAACTAACGGTATTCCGAACCCTAACCCCTTAAGCTAAACCTAACTATAACCCCAAATTTAAATCTAAAACTAACCCTAACCTTAACCTCAACCCTAACATTAACACTAACTCTGAATCTAACCCTAAAACTAAAGCTAATCCTAATCATAACCATGAACATAACCCTAAAACTAAAGTTATTCCAAACTTTAATTCTAACCATATCACTTAAGTATACACTAAAAATAATCCTAACCTTAACTGCTTACCTTAACCCTAACCCTAAACCTAAGCCTAACACTAAAGCTAACACGAACGCTAACCCTAACCCTAATCCTAACCTAAAATTAATCCGAAACCTAACCCTAACCTAACCCTAAGCCTAACCCTAACCATCACCCAAACCCTAACACTAACACTAATCCTAACTCTAACATTTTACGCTAACGTTAAACCTTACCCTAACTCGAACCCTAACATAACCTAACCCTAACCCTACCCATTCCCTAAACCTAACCTTAACCCTAACAGTACTCCTAATCTTAAAACTAAAGTTAATCTTATCCTTAATTCTCACCTTAACGCTAACAATAACCCTAACATAATTTTTAAACTATCAATATCCCTGACCCTATTCCTTTAACTTAAACCTCACCCTAACCCTAAATTTAACTCTAAATCTATCTCTAACCCTAACCCTAACCCTAACCCTAACACTAACCTTAACCCTAACTCTATCCACAAACTGAACCGAATCCTAAGCCTAACCCTATCTAACCCTAACCCTAAGCCTAACATTGATCCTAAACATAAAACTAAAGTGATTCCTAATGCTAATTCTAACCCTAACCCTAACAATAACCCTAATACTAAATTTTAATGTAACAATAACCCTATCATAAACACTTACATTAAAGGTAACCGTAACCCTAAGTATAACTCTAAAAGTAAATTTAACCCTATACCTTAACCTTAACACTATCTTAATCCCTAACTCTAACCCTAACGTATACCAAACCCTAACTCTAACCCTAACTTAAAGCTAATCTTAACCCAAATGCTAACTCTTATCATAACCTTAAAACAAAAGCGAATCCTACACCTAATTCTAACACTAACCATTACACTAAACCTAACCTTGAAGCTAAACCTAAAACTAAAGCTTATTGTAACCCTATTTCTAACCATTACCTTAAATTTTACACTGGTAATACCCCTAAAGACAACCCTAACCCTAAACTAACCTTAACCCTAACACAAACCCTATCTTAAACCTAACTCTAACTCTAATCCTTACCAAAAATCTACCCATAACCTAACTGTTACCCTAACACTAACCATAACACTAATGCTATGTCTAACCTCTTACCCTAACCCTAACCCTTATCCTAACCCTAAACTGAACCCTAACCTAAACCTATCCCTACCCCTAACACTAACCAACCCACTACCTTGAAAGCCTAACCATAACACAAACCTTAACCCTAACCTTATCCCTGATCATAAACTTAAACCTAAAATTAATCCTAACCCGAATTCTAACCATTTCCCTAACAATAAGCTAACCTTCAATTCTAAACTAACAATAACAGGGACCATAACCCCTTACACTAAACTTAACCCTACACTAATCCTAAACCTAACCCTAATCCTAACCCGAACCCTAATCCTAAACTTAACCCTAACACTAACTCTAATCCTAAACCCTTACCCTCACCCTATTTCTAACCCTAACCCTATCCCTAACTTTAACACTAAAACTAAACATAACACAAACCTTAACACTAACTTTAAGCCTAACCCGAACCCTAATCCTAAACTTAACCCTAACACTAACTCTAATCCTAACCCCTTACCCTCACCCTATTTCTAACCCTAACCCTATCCCTAACTTTAACACTAAAACTAAACATAACACAAACCTTAACACTAACTTTAAGCCTACTCCTGATCTTAACCCTTAAACTAAAGAAAACCTATCTCAAATTCTAACACAAACTCTAAATTTTACACTAACAATATAACTAAAACTAACTCCTTACTGTAATCGTAACCCTAAACTATAGCGAACACTAACCCTAACACAAACCCTATTTCTAAGCATAACCCTAACATACACTAACCCTAACCCTAACTATAACCATAAATTTATCCCTAAATTGAACCTAAAGCAAACTGTAATGGTAAATCTAACACTAACCTAACCCTAATTCTAACCCTAAATCCAAAACCTAACCTTAACCCTAAACCTAACCCTTACCCTAAACCTAAACTTAAACCCTAAATATAACCATAACCCTAACGCTCACCCTGAGCCTAAACCTAAAACCAAAGCTAACCCTAACCGTAATTCTAATCCTAATTCTAACACTAACCTTAACATTAAATTTTAATCTAATAACCCTAAAAGCATCTCAATATCATAAACTTAAGAGTAAATCTGACTTTATGTATAAAACTAGACTTAACTCTAATTCTAACCCTAAAATTAACCCGAACACTGATCCTAACCCTAAAACTAAAGCTAATGATAATCTTAATTTTAAAGCTGTCCCTAACGCTGATACTAACCCTAACAGTAAATCTTATCCTAACCCTAACACTAATCTTAACCTTAGCCCTAACCCTAATCTCAACCTCACCCTAATCCTAACCCTAACAATAAACCTACCTCTAAACTAAATGTTGCATGAACCCTAATGGTACCCCTAACCCTAACCTAATCCTAAACCTAACCCTAACTCTAATCCTAACACTCATCCTAATCCTAAATCCTAACCATAACCCTAACCGTAATACTAAAACTAACCCTGATCTAACTCTAAAACTGAAGATAATCCTAACCATAATTCGAAACCTAATCTTAAATTGTACACTAACAATGACTCTAACAACTTACCCTAAGCATAACCCTAAACTGAAAGCTTACACTAACCCTAACCAAACCCTAACCACACCCTTACCCTAACACTAATCCTAACTCGAATCACTTACCCTAACCCTATCTACTCCGAACCTAACCCTAATGCTAAGGCTATCCTAACTCAAAACCTAACCCTATGGCTAATCCTAAATTGTACACTAACAATAACCCTAAAACTGACTCCTTCTCCTTAACCTAATGCTAACCCTAACTTTAACTCTAAAACTAAACATAACCCTAACCCCAACTATAATCATAACCCTAACCCTATCCCTGATCCTACTCATAAACTAAAGCTAATCCTAATCCAATTTTAAACTTAACCTTAAATTTTACACTAACAAAAACCCTAAACCTAACCTTAATTTAAACTCTAACCTTAACCCTAACTCAAACCCTAACATTAACCCTAACCCTGATTCTAACTCTAAAAATATATCTAATCCTAACCCTAAAACTCATCCTTATCCTAACCCTAAACTGAACCCTAACCTAAACCTATCCCTACCCCTAACACTAACCAACCCACTACCTTGAAAGCCTAACCATAACACAAACCTTAACCCTAACCTTATCCCTGATCATAAACTTAAACCTAAAATTAATCCTAACCCGAATTCTAACCCTTTCCCTAACAATAACCTAACCTTCAATTTTAAACTAACAATAACAGGAACCATAACCCCTTACACTAAACTTAACCCTAATCCGAAATTTAACTCCAAAAATAACCCTAACTCTAACCCTAACCCTAATATCAACCCGGACATGGATCCTAACAAAACTAAAGTTAATACTAAACAAAATTTTAATCCGAATGCTAATACTAACCCTAAGCCTAAATTTTGCACTAACAACAAACCTAAACCTGACCACTTACTTACACTAAACCTAAACCTAACCCTAACTTTTACTCTAAAATGAAATCTACCCTAACCCTATCCCTAAATCTCATCCTAATCTTAACTCAGTAACGCTAACGTTGATCTTAACACTAAAGTAAAGCTAATCTTAAACCTAATTCTAACCCAAACTCTAAATTTTACACTAATGATAACTCTATCTCTAAACCCTTATCCTCACCCTAACCCTATCCTAAAGCTAAGTCTAATTGTAACACTAACCCTAACAATAATTCTAAAACTAACCTAACCCTAACCCTAACCCTAAAAATCTACCTAACCCTAAAATAAACTTTAAGCAAACCCTAACGGTAACCCCACCCCTAACCTAATCCTAATCCTAACACTAACACTAACACGAATCCTAACTCTACTTCTTGACTTAAAAGTAACCCTAACCTCAACCAGAACCCTAACCTAAACCAAACCCTAACCCTAAACCCGAACCTAAACCTTAAAGCTAACCGTGAGTATAACCCTAAAACTAAAGCTAATCCAAATGTTAATTCTATCCCTAAACCTAAGATTAACCCTAATATTAAATTTCACACTAACAATAACTCTAACCCTAACCCTTTATCCTAAACCTAACCCTAAACCTAAAGCCAAACCTCACACTGACACCATCCCTAACCTTAACCCTAACCCTAACCTCAACCCTAACCCTAACTTAACACTAACCCTAAGCTAAAACTAAACATAACCATAACCATAACTAATCCTAACCCTAATCCTAAACTTAACACTAATCCTAACTCTTATCTCTTACCCTAACCCTCACCCTAAACAAAACTGTAAAACGAAAACACACTATAATGCTAAACATAACCCTAAATCTAATTCTAAGCCTAAACTTAAATGTAACCCTAAATTTTACACTAAGAATAAACGTAACCTTAACCCCTGACTCTAAAACTAACCTTAAACTGAATTCAGTTCTAAAACTAACTCTAACTCTAATCCTAAACCTAAATCTAAACAAAACCTTAAACATAAACGTAACACTAACCCTAACACAGATCCTAACTATAAAACTAAACCAAATCCTAAACAATTCTAAACTTAACACTTAAATTTCCACTAAGAATAACCCTAAACCTAACCCCATACCCTAATCCTAACCCTAAATGTAATGCTAAACTTAATACTAAAAGTAACACTAACCCTAAACCTAAACCAAACCTTAACCCTAACACAAAACCTATACTAACACTAACCCTAATCCTAACCCTAGAACTAATCTTTACTCTAAATTCTTACACTAACCGTAACCCTATATATAACTGTAATCCTAAACTGAACCATAACTCTAAACCTAACACAAATCCTAACCCTAAATTTAACACTAACCCTAACCTTAACCCTAAAGCTACCCTAAACCTAAAGCTAACCCCAACCGTAATGGTAAACCTAACACTAACACTGACCCTAACCCTAACCATAACCCTTACCCTAACTTTAACCTAAACATAACTCTAGCCCTAACCCTAACTTTACCGTAACCCTAAACCTAACCCTAACACTAATCTTAAATCTAAACACTTACCCTACTATAACCCTAAAATTAACCCTAACCTAAATCAAAACTTAACCCTAACCCTAAATATATCTGTCATTCTAACCCAAAACCTAACGCTAAAGCTAACACTAATCATAATCCTAAGCCTAACTCTAACCCTTATCCTATGCCTAACACCAAACCTAACCCTAACCTAAAACTATCTCTAACCCTTACCCTAACCAAACCATAAACCTAACCCTAATCATAACATTAATCCAATCCTAACACTAATCCTAACCCTATTTACGAATTCTGACTCTTACCTCTTACTCTAAACCTAAACCTAAACATAATTGTAACCCTAACCCAAACCATAATAAAAAACCTAAACTTAACCCTAACCCCAACTATAATCATAACCCTAACCCTATCCCTGATCCTACTCATAAACTAAAGCTAATCCTAATCCAATTTTAAACTTAACCTTAAATTTTACACTAACAAAAACCCTAAACCTAACCTTAATTTAAACTCTAACCTTAACCCTAACTCAAACCCTAACATTAACCCTAACCCTGATTCTAACTCTAAAAATATATCTAATCCTAACCCTAAAACTCATCCTTACCCTAACACTAACCCTAACCCTAAACATAACACTAACCCTAAACCCTTATGCTAACTGTAACCCTAATCCTATAAATAAAGCTACCACTAAACTGAACTTAACTGGAACCCAAACGTTAACCCTAACCCTAACCTAACTCTAAGCCTAACACTAAACCTAACAAATATACTAAATCTAACTTCTTACCCTAACCCTAACACCTTATGCTAACCCTAATCCTAACCCTAACTCTAACCAAGATCCTAAGCCTAAAAATAAGATAACCCGAACCCTAATTCTAACCCTAACTTAAACACTAATCCTATGTCTAAATTTTACACTAACAATAAACCAAAAAGTAACCCCTTACACTAAACCTAATCCTATCCCTAACTTTAACTCTAAAATTAACACTAACCCTAACCCTAAATCAAAACCTAAAGCCAAATATAACCCTAAGTGTAACCATAAACCTAACCCCTTATCTTAAACATAACCATATCCCTAACACTAAACCCTAACCCTAAAATTAACCCTATCCCTAAACCCGTTCCTAACCTGAAAACTAAAGCTACACCTAACCCTAACACTAACCCTAACACTAAACTTTACATTAACAAAAACTTAACCCTAACCCATTACCTTAAACATAATCCTAACCCTAAGTTTATCTCTAAAACTAACCCTAATAATAATCATAACCCTAACATTAACACCTACCCTTATTTTAACCATAAAAGTAAAGCTAATATTAACCGTAATTCTGACCCTAAACCTAACACTAAACTTATAGCTAAACCTAACCCTAACACTATCCCTAACCCTGTGCCTAACTCTAAACAAAACCTAACTCTAAACCTAATTTAAATCTAAACGTAATCCTAACACTAACAATAAATCTAATCTTAAATTTTAAAATAGCAGTAACCCTTGACCTAATCGCTTATCCTAAACCTAACCCTAAATCTAACTTTAAGTCTAAAACTAAACCTAACTCTAATCCTAACCCTAACATTAACCCGAACCCTGATCCTAACCCTAAAAATAAAGCTTATCCTAACCCTAACACTAATTCTAATGCTGACCCTTACCCTAACATAAACCTAACCGTAATCATAACCCAAAGCATAAACCTACTCCTGATCTAAACATTACCCATACTGTAATGGTAACCCTAACCCTAACCAAATACTAACACTAGTCATAACACTAATCCTAGCCTAACATTAACCAGAACCCTGATCCTAACCCTAAAAATTAAGTTAATGCTAACCATAATTCTAAAGCTAACCTTAAAACTTGCCCTAATTCTGATCCTAACGGTGACACTACAGCTTATCGTAACCCTAATTCTAAACATAACCCTAAATATTACACTAACAATAACTATAAAATTAACTGCCTGCTCTAAGCCTAACCCTAAAACTAAAGCTAACGCTAACCATGACACCAACTCTAACTCTAATCCTAACCCTAAACTAAACCTAAAACTTAGTCTAACCATAAAGCTAACCCTAAACTAAGCTTAAAACGAACCCTAACGATAACCCTAACTCTAACTAAACCTTAACACTAACCCTAACCCTAACCCTAACACTAATCCTAAATCTAAACTCTTACTCTAACCCTAACACTAACCCAGAACATAACCCTAAAACTAAAGCTAATCATAAGCCTAATTATAACCCTAAGGCTAATCCTATATCTAAGCATGTATCGATTCTAAACCTAAGTTGTACAGTAATGGTAACCCTAATACTAATATAATTCTTAAACCTAACCCTAAACCTTAAACCTAACCAAAATCAGAATCCTAACAGCTTATTCTAACCCTAACTGTAACACTATACCTAATCCTAACCCTGATACTAATGCTAAAACTAAGTTAAACCTAACTCTAACGCTAACCTTACGCGTAAATATAACTCTAATGTAAATCTACACCGAACTCTAAAACTAACCATGAACCTAACACTAAGATAAACCTAACATGATTCTAACTCTAACTCTAACACTAAAACTAACCCTAACCCTAACCTAACCCTAACCTAACCCTAACCCTAACCCTCACCCTAACGTATACCTAACCATAAAACTAATGCTAACACTAACCACTTACCCTACCCTAATCCTATACCTAATGCTAATCCTAACCCTAAATCTAATCCTAATCTAATCCTAACCCTAACCCTAACCCTAACCCTAACCAAAACCTTTACACTAATTCTAACTCTAACCTCTTACCCTAACCCTAACCCTAACCCTAATTTTAACTGTAAACCTAACCCTAACCCTAACCCAAACAGTAAACCTACCCATGATCCAAACGCTAAAATTAAAGCTAAACTTAAGCCTAAGTCTAAAACTAATGCTAAATTTTGCACAAACAATAACCCTAACCATAAACCCTTACCCTAAACCTAATCCTAACCCTAATCCTAACCCCATCTTAACCCTAACCATAGCCTAAACCAATCCTGAACGCTAACCCTAACACTATTCTAATCGTAAAAATATCACTAAACCTAACCCTAAACATAACCCTAACACCTTAACGTAAGGCTAACCCTAACCTTAACATTAAGCCTAAAACCTAACCCTAACCCTAATCTTAACACTAACCCTAACTCTAAATTTTACACTAACAATAAATATAAACCTAAGCCCTTACACTAAGCTTAACCCTAAATCTAAAGATAACCCTAAAACTAACAAAAAAGCTAACACTGTGCTGAACTCCAAACTAAACATAAACCTAAAACTAACCATAAACATAAACCTACCACTAACCTAAACATAAACTGAAACTTAATGGTAACCCTAACGCTAACCTAACGCTAAAACTAATCCTAACCCCTTACCCGAACCCGAAATCCTAAATCTAATGCTAACCTTAACCCTAACAATAACACTAACACTAACCCTAAGGTAAACCTTAGTTTAACCTTCACACTAACTTAACCCTAACCGTAACCCTAACTCTAATCCTAACGCTAAACTCTTACCCTAAACCCAACCCTAACCGTAACCACACCTAATCCTAACCTATATCTATCCTTAACCCTAACCCTAAACCAAGCGCTAACCCTAAGTCTAACCCTAAGACTAATCCAAAATATAAACACTTACCCTACCCTTAACTCTAACAGTAACTCTGATCTTAACACTAAAACTAAATCTAATTCTAAATCTAATTCTACACTAAACCTGACACTAACATAACACTGAACTTTACACTAAGAATAACTATAACTGTAACCCCTTAAACTAAACCTTACCGTAACTCTAACTTTAACTCTGAAACTAAACCTAACCGTAAATCTAACATTAACACTAACCCTGATCCTAACCCCAAAACAAAAGCTAATACGTAAAAATATCACTAAACCTAACCCTAAACATAACCCTAACACCTTAACGTAAGGCTAACCCTAACCTTAACATTAAGCCTAAAACCTAACCCTAACCCTAATCTTAACACTAACCCTAACTCTAAATTTTACACTAACAATAAATATAAACCTAAGCCCTTACACTAAGCTTAACCCTAAATCTAAAGATAACCCTAAAACTAACAAAAAAGCTAACACTGTGCTGAACTCCAAACTAAACATAAACCTAAAACTAACCATAAACATAAACCTACCACTAACCTAAACATAAACTGAAACTTAATGGTAACCCTAACGCTAACCTAACGCTAAAACTAATCCTAACCCCTTACCCGAACCCGAAATCCTAAATCTAATGCTAACCTTAACCCTAACAATAACACTAACACTAACCCTAAGGTAAACCTTAGTTTAACCTTCACACTAACTTAACCCTAACCGTAACCCTAACTCTAATCCTAACGCTAAACTCTTACCCTAAACCCAACCCTAACCGTAACCACACCTAATCCTAACCTATATCTATCCTTAACCCTAACCCTAAACCAAGCGCTAACCCTAAGTCTAACCCTAAGACTAATCCAAAATATAAACACTTACCCTACCCTTAACTCTAACAGTAACTCTGATCTTAACACTAAAACTAAATCTAATTCTAAATCTAATTCTACACTAAACCTGACACTAACATAACACTGAACTTTACACTAAGAATAACTATAACTGTAACCCCTTAAACTAAACCTTACCGTAACTCTAACTTTAACTCTGAAACTAAACCTAACCGTAACTCTAACATTAACACTAACCCTGATCCTAACCCCAAAACAAAAGCTAATACTAACCCTAATTCTAAAACTAACCCTAACCCTGTCACTAAACCTAATCCTAACCCTAACTCTAACTCAAACACTAACCCGAACATTCAACCTGACACTAACCCTAAACCTAACCCTAACCTAAACCTAAACCTAAACTGACCCCTAACCCTAACCCTAACTCTAAATTTTACACTAACAATATCCCTAACCCTAACCCCTTACCCTGAAGCAAATAATAACCGTAAATTAACTCTAAAACTAACTCTAACACTAACTCGAATATTTACCCAAACGCTGATCCTAACACTAAAAGTAAACTGAACCCTAACCCTAAATCTACCCCTAAACCTAGCACTACAATAACCCTAAATTTTACACTAACAATAAATATAACCGTAACTCCTTAACCTAAACCTAACCCTAACTCTAACATTAACTCAAAAACGAACCATATACCTAACATTAACCCTAATCCTGATCCTAACCCCACAACTAAAGCTAATCGTAACCTTAATTCTAACCCTAACACTAACCCTAAGCCTAACCCTAAACGCTAACACTAAACCTAACCCTAACCCTAATCCCGAACCCTAACCTTAAACCTGACACTAACCCTAAACCTAACACTCACCCTGACCCTAACCTAACCCTAACCCTAAACCTAACAATAACCATAAACCTACCCTAAGCTAAACCTAACTTGAAATCTAACGGTAAAATCTATCTCTAACCCTAACCGTAATCCTGACGCTAATTCTAAAACTAAAGCTACTCCTAATTCTAATTCTAACCCTATTTACTACACTGAATTTAACCGTAAATTTTACGTGAACAATTACCCGAACCCTAACCCTAAAAATAACCCTAACACCAACCCTAACTTTGAGCTAAACCAAACTCTAAATTAAACTCTAAAACTATCACTAACCCTAACCCTAAACCTAAACCAAAAACTAAAGCTATTTCTAAATCTAATTCTAAACCTCAGCCTAACAGTAACCCCAATCCTACTCTAAACCTAATGTAAATTTAACCCTATCCCAAACTCTAAACATATACCTATCCTAAGGTTAACATTATGCAAACACTAATGGTAACCCCATGACTTACCTAAACCTAATCCTACCCCTAACCCTAAAACTAATCCTAAATCTAACCTCTTGCCTTAAAGTTAACCGTAATCCTAACCTTAACGCTAATCCCTTACCCTACACCTAACACTAACCCTAACATTTAATCTAAAAGGAACCCTATCCCTAACGCTAAACCTGACAAAACCCTAACGCTGATTCTGACACTAAAACTAGAGATAAGCCTAACATTAATTCTAACCTTAACCATAATACTAACCCTAAATCTGAATCTACCCTAAAACTAAAGCTAATCACAACCCTAATTCTAACCCTAAGTAAAAATTTTACTCCAACAATAAACCTAACCCTAATCCATTAGTCTAATACTAATCCTAAATGTATACCTAAACTAAACCTAACCAGAACCTTATCAATAATCCTAACCCTAACCTAAACTAATCCTAACCCTAACCCTAACAGTAATCCTAACTCTAACCTCTTACTCTAAATCTCATTCTAACATTAACCCTAACCCTAAACCCATATTCTAACCCTAACCCTAAACCAAACCCTAAACCTAAACTTAATCCCTAAACCTAACAGAAACCCTAAACCCTAAAGTACTTTAAACTTAATCCCGAACCCTAACAGAAACCCAAAAGCTAATACTAAGAATAATTTAACCCAGAACTTAACACTAACCCTAACCCTAAATTTTAAACAAACAATAACTCTAAACCCAACCCCTTATCATAAACCTAACCGTAAATCTAAATGTAAGTCTAAATCTAACCCTAACCCTGAACCTAACATTAATTAGAACTCTGATCCCTACCCTAAAAATAAAGCTAATGCTAACCATAATTCTAAACCTAAACCTAACAATAACCCTAACTCAGATTCGAGCCCTAAGACTAAAGCTTATCCTACCCGCAATTCTAAACCTAACATTAACTTTTACACTAATAATAATTCTAAACCTAACTCCTTACCCAATTCCTGATCTTAACCTTAAAACTAGAGCTAATAATAACCATAATTCGAAACTTAACACAAACACTAAGCCTAACCCAGACACTAACTCGAAAACTAAAGCTAATTCTAACTCTAAATCTAAATCATACCCTATATTTTACACTAACAATAACCCTAAAATTAACGTCTTACCCTAAAAGAACCCTAAACGTAAAGCTGACCCTATCCCTAACACTAACTCTAACCCAAACACTAAACATAAACCTAACCTTAAACTAAACCTAACCCGAACCCTAACGGTAACCCTAAACATAAACTAACCCTAACTCTAACCTTAACATTAAACCTAAAATTAAATGTAGCAATAACCCTAAACTTAACTTCTTACATTAACCCTAATCCTAAACCGAACCCTAAACCTAAAGCTAACCATAACCCTAACACAATCCCTAACTCCAACAGAAAACCTTAACGCTAACCCAAACACTAACCTTAACCCTAAAATGGGACTTAACACTAAAACTAAAATTAATCCTAACCCTAACACTAACCCTAACCCTAACACTAACCCTAACCCTAAATTTTACACTACCAATAACTCTACACGTAGCCCCTTACCCTAAAACTAACCCTAACCCTAAATTTAACTCTAAAACGAACCCTAAACATGAACTTAACCCTAAGCATAACCCTAACTTAAACCTAACCCGAACCTTAACAGTAACCCTAACACTAACCTAAACTTAACCAAAATCCTAAAACGTAACCCTAACTCTAAACCCTTATTGTAAACGTAAACCTAACCCTAACCCTGATCCTAATGCTAAAACTAAAGCGAATCCTAAATCTACCACTAACGCTAAACCTAACCTTACTCTAACCTCTTATGCTAAACCTAACACTAAACCAAAGCCAACCCTAAATCTAACAATAACTCTAATCCTAATTTTAACTTTACCTAACCCTAACCCTAACCTTAACCCTAACCATTACTCTAATCCTAACCTTATCTCTAACTTAAACTGAACCCTAAAACTAACCCTAAAACTACTCATAACTCTAAACTCTTAAACTAACCCTAACCCTAACTCTAACCTAACTTAACCTAACCTTTAAACTAACCCTAACACAACTCCTAACACTAAATTCTTATCATAACCCTACACCCGAACCCTAACCCTAACCCCAACGTTAACCTAAATTTATCCAAAACCATAACACTAACCCTAACCCTAACCCATTCTCTAACCCTATATCTCAACTTAACCATGACCATAAGCCTAACCATAACGCAAACTATTAAACTACTAATAATGCTGAAACGAATCCTAAAACTACATCTTATCCTAACCCTAATTATAAATCTAACCCTAACAATAATCCTAACTATAAATTTTAAATTAACAATAACCCTAACCCTAAACCTAACCTTAACCTAAACCTAACCGTAACTATAAACATAACTAATCCTAACCCTAATCCTAACCCTAACATTAATCCTAACTCTTATCTCTTACCCTAACCCTCACCCTAAGCATAACTCTAACCCTAACACAAACCATAACGCTAAACCTAACCCTATCCATAACTCTAACCCTACCCTAACCCTAAACACAAACATAACCCTAACCATGACCTTAACACTAAATTTTATGCAGTTACTAACCATAAATTTAACCCTGATCCGGAAACTAAACCTAAACCTAATTTAACTGTAAAAATAACTCTAACACTGACGCTAACCCTAAATATAACCCAAACGTTAAACGCAACCCTAACACTAAACCTAACTCAGGTCCTAATGCCAAATCTAAGCTAATCATAACCCTAACTCTGACCCTAACCCTAGATTATACACTAAGAATAACACTTACCCTAACCCCATACCCTAATACTAACCCTAAACGTAATGCTAACCTTAACCATAAAAGTAATGCTAATCCTAACCCTAAACCAAACCTTAACCCTAATCCTAACACTAACTGTATATCGAACCCTAAACCTAACCATGACACTAATCCTAATTCTAACTTCTTATGCTAAACTTAACCCTAAACAAAACTGTAATCTTACCAAAACCATAACGCTAACCCTAACCCTAACCCTAAATTTTACACTAAAAATAACCCTAACCTTAATCGCTGACTCCAAATATAACACTAACCATAATTTAACTCTAAAACTAACTCTAACCCTAACCCTAACCCTAAATATAAACCAAACATTAAACGTAACCCTAATACTAACCCTAACCTAGATCGAAACCTAAATCCAAACTATTCCTAAACTTAATACTAAACCTAACCCTAAATTTTACCCTAGAATAACAATAACATTAACCCCATACACTAACACTTATCCTAAACCTAACGCTAATTTTACCCATAACAGTATGCCCAACCCTAACCCTAACTCTACCCCTAATCCTAACCCTAAACCTTAACCCTATCCCTAATATTAATCCTAACCTAAATCTAACGCTAATCCTACCTTAACGCTAAAACTCACTCTAAAGCTAACACTAAACCTAAATCTTATCCAAACCTTAATGTGACCCTAACACTAACTAACCCTAACCCAGATACTAAACCCAAAATCTAAAGCTAATCCTAAATCTAATTCTAATGTTAACCGTTAATTTTACACTAAGAATAACCCTGACCCTAAACCCAAATCCTAACTCTAACCTTAAACCTAATGCTAGCCTTAAACCTAACAGTAACCCTGACCCTAACCCTAACCCTAACCATGACCCTAACCATTACCATAACATAACCGTAATTTTAAGTTAACCCTAACCGTAACCCTAACACTAATCCTAACTCTAAACTCTCACCTAACCCTAACCCTAAACATAACTGTAAACGTAACCGAAACCATAACACTAAACCTGACCCTAACACTAAACCTAACCCAACCATAAACCCTAACCTTAACCTTAACACTAATCCTAACTCTAAACTCTTACAATAACGCTAACACTAATTTCACACTAAACTAAAGCTAACTGTACACCTAACCGAAAATAATCCTAACCCTATTCCTATCCCCAACACTAATCCTATCTCTAACCACTTATCCTACCCTAACCATAAACATAACTGTAACCCCAACCCAGACAATAATGCTAACGCTAACCATAACGCTAACTGTACCCCTAAATCTAACTATAACCCGAAACCTATACCCTTTCTCTAATTTAACTCTAAAACTCACCCTAACCCTAACCCTAAAGCAAAATCTAACCCAAATCTTAAATGTAACCCCAACACTAACCCTAACCCAGATCCTAACACTAAATATAAACCTACTACTAACCCTAATTCTAACCCTAACCCTAAAGTTTACACTGGAATAACCCAAAACTTGATTCTAACCCTATCCTTAATGCTAAACTTAACTTTACCCCTAATTTGAACCTAAACTTAACCATAATCCTGACCTAATCCTAACCCTAATTCTAAACCTAACACTAATCTTAACTCTAAACTCTTACTCTAGACCTAAAGCTAAACATAACTGTAACCCTAACCCAAACCATAACATTAAAACAAACCCAAATCCTAACCCTAACCCTAAACCTACCCTAAACCTAAAGCTAACCATAATCGTAACGGTAACCCTAATACTAACTGAGACCATAAACCTAACCCTAACACTAACCCTATTAAACCTAAACATAACCCTAACCCTAACCCTAATTTAACCCTAACCCTAATACGAATCCTAACTCTAAACTCTTACCTTAACCCTAACCATAAAATTAACCATAACCCAAATCGAAACCTAAACCTAACCCTAAACATATCTGTAATTCTTACCCAAAACATAACGCTAAAGCTAATGCTAACCCTAACCATAACCCTAACCCTAACCCTCACTCTATGCCTAACACCAACCCTAACCCTAACCTAAACGTATCCCTAACCCTTACCCTAAACTAACCATAATCCTAAACCTAAAGATAAATTTAATCCAATCCTAACCCTAATCCTGACCCTAAACACTAATCTTATATTTTACCTCTTACCCTAACACTCACCCTAATCATAACATCATAACTATAACCCGAACCCAAAACATGACTCTAAACTTAAACCTAGCCCTAACCCTAATGCTAACATTAACCATCTCCGACCCCAAACTAAAACTTACTTGAACCCTAATGGTAATCCTAACTCTAATCCTAACCCTAATACTTACCCTAACCCTAAAACGGAAGCTAATCTTAATCCCAATTCTAAGCCTAACCCTAATCCTAACTCTAACCCTAACACTAAACCTAAAGCAGACCCTAGCCCTAACTCTAACTCTAACGCTAGAATTAATCCTAACCTAACCATAATTTTAACCCTAACAAAACTCCTAAGTCTAACCTCTTACGCTAAACATCACCCTAAACATAACTTTAATACTAACCAAAACCATAACACTACCTATCCCTAAAACTAACTTTAACCCTAAAGCTAAACCTAAACTCTAATCCTAACCCTAACACTAATCCTAATTATAAAACTTTACACTAACTCTAACCCTAACCTTAGCACTAAACTAAGCCTAACTATAATGCTAATCCTAAACTAATCCTAAACCTATTCCTAACTCTAACACTAATCCTAACTCAAACCTTTTATCCAACCATAATTCCAAATTTAAATGTAATCATAACGGAAACCATAACCCTAAACCTAACCCTAAACATACCTCGAACCCTAATCCTAACCCCTATCCATAACCCTGTCTCTCACCCTAAATCTGACCCTAACCCGAGCATACACTAACCCTAAACCTACCACTAACTCTGACACTAACCTTAAAACTAAACCTAATCCTAACCCTAATTCTAATTCTAACCCTAATAATAATCTTAACCCTAACTTTTAACTTAACAATAATCGTAACCCTAACCCTTTATACTAACTCTAACCCTAAAACTAATGCTAACCTAAACCCTAACACTAACCGTTACCCAAATCCTAACAGAACCCTAACCCTAACCCTAACCCTAACCCTAACCCTAAATCTAAAGCTAATCCTAACCCTAATTCTAACCCTAACCCTAAATTTTACACTAATAATAATTTAAACTCTACTGCCATACCCTAAAAGCAACACTAAACCTAAGGCTAAACTTAACCCTAACAGTAACACTAACTCTAATCCCAAACCCTAATCCTAATACTAACCATAACCATAATCATACACTAACCCTAAAACAAACCCTAACCCTAACTCTAAACTATTCCTTACCCTAATCCTAACTCTAACACTAATCCTAACTCTAACCTCTTACCCAAACCCTACCCTAAACATAAATGTAACCTTATCCAAAACCATAACCCTAACCTAAAACTAATCCTAAAACTAACTCTAACCCTAACCCTATATTATCCCTAAACCTAACCCTAACCCTAACTCTAAATTTTTAACTAACCCTAACTCTAACCTTGACCCTAACCTAAACCTAACCCTAACTCTAACACTAAACTAATCCTAAATCTAATCCTAACCCTAACACTAATACTAACTCTAACCTCTTACCCTAACCCTTATCCTAAACATAACTATAAACATAACCTAAACCATAACACCAACCCTAACTCTAAACCTAACCCTAAAGTTAACCCTAAGCCTAACACCAAAACTAACCCTAAAACCTAAAACTAAACCTAAACCTAACCCTAAATTTAACACTCACAATAAACTTAAACTTTACCCCGACCCTAAAAGTAACCCTAACACTAATTTAACTCTAAAACTAACACTAACCTTAACCCTGACCGTAAATCTAACCAAAAACTTAACTTAACCCAAACATTAAACCTAACCCAGATTCTAACCCTAAATCTAAAGCTAATCGTACCCCTAATTCTAAGTCTAAACCTAAAATTTACACTGAGAATAAGACTTATTCAAACCCCATAATCTAAGCCTAACAGTAACCCTAAACCTAATCATAATCCTAAACCTAACCTTCAACCAACCTCTTACGCTAACACTAACCATAAACCCTAACTTTAACACTAACCATAACTTAAACGTAAACCTAAAACAAACACTAACGCTAACCCTCACCCTAATCCTAACCATAACCCTAATCCTAAACTGAACCTCATTTTAACTAATAATAACCAATACCATAATCCATGACCTAAACCAAACCCTAACACTAATTTTACTATAAAACTAACTATAACCCTATACTTAACCCTAAATATAACCATAAACTTAAATGTAACTCTAACACTAACCCTAACTAAGATGCTAAACCTAAATCTACAGGTAATCCTAACCCTAACCCTAACACCAACCTAAACCTAACCCTAACCTAACCATAAAAATACCCCTAAATTAATCTTTACTTGAACCCTAAAGGTAATCCTAACCCTAAAGAAACCTAATACTTACTATAATTCTAATCTAAAGTCAATCCAAATCCTATTTCTAATCATACCCCTAACCATAATGCTAAACCTAAACCAAACCCTAACCCTAATCCTAACACTAATACTAACTCTAGCCTCTTACCTTAACCCTAACACTAAACATTACTGTAAAACTAACCCAAAACATAACGCTAAACCTAACCCTCACAATAACCCTAAGCCTAACATCAACCCTAAACCTAAACCGTAAACCTAACCCTAACGCTAAACCTAAAACTAAATTTTCCACTAACAATAACCCTAACTTTCAACCCGACCCTAAACCTAACCCTAACCCTAATTAAAATCAAAAACTAACTCTAACTCTAACCCTAATTCTAAATCTAACCCTAACCTTAAACGTAGACCTAACCCTAACCCTAACCCAGATCGTAATCCTAAATCTAAACCTAATCCTAACCCTAATTCTAAAACTAACCCTTAATATTTCACTAACTATAACCCTAACCATAAACCTAAATGTAACCCTGACCCTAACCCTACAACTATCACTAACCTTAACACTAACCCTAACCCAAAGTCTAACCCTAAGTCTAACCATAACCTTAATTTAACCCTAACCGTAACCCTAACCCTAATACTAATGCTAACTCTAAAAACTTACCCTAACCCAAAGCCTAAAAGTAACACTAAATCTAAATCTAAAACTAATCCTAACTCTAAACTCTTTTTCTACACCCTATCCGTAACCTTAACGCTAAATTAAACTTAACCATAACCCAAATCCTACACTAATCCTAATCCTAACCCTATCCCTAACAATAATACTAACTCTAAACTCTTATTTGAACCCTAACTCTAAAGATATCTGTAACCCTAACCCAAACCATAATGCTAAACCTAAATCAAACTTTAAAGGTAACCCTAAGTCTAACACAAACCATAAACCCAAACCGTAAACCTAAGCTTAACCCTAAACTAACCCTTAAATTTTACACTAACGATAACCCTCATCTTAACCCCTGACCCTAAATCACTCCTAAGCCTAAATTAACTTTAAAGTTAACACTATCCCTAAACCTAATCCTAAATATAAACCAAACCATAAACGTTAACATAAGTGTAACCCTAACGAAAAGCCTAATCCTAAATCTAAAGAAAATCCTAACTCTAATTCTAGCCCTACCCCTAAATTTTACACTAAAAATGACCCTCACTCTAGCTTCATATCCTAAACTTAACTCTAAAGCTAATGTTTACCTTAACACTAATAGTAAACCTAGCCCTAAACCTAAACCCTAACCCTAAACTTATTCCTACCCTTAAAAATAAAGTTAATCCTAACCCTAATTCTAACTCTAACCTTAACAATAACCCTAACTCTAAATTTTAACCTAACAATTACCCTAATCCTAACTCATAAC
>NW_011889276.1:227603-235465 GCF_000151845.1 Pteropus vampyrus | reverse complement strand
CCTAATCCTAATCGTTACTCTAAACTCTCACAATAACCGTAACCCTGAACCTGATCCTAACCCTAAAACTACAGTTAATCCTAACCCTAATTCTAACGGTAACTGTACAACTAACCATAACTCTAAATTTTACAATATCAATAACGCTAACCCTAAACCCTTACACTAACTCTAACATGTTATGCTAACCCTAACCCTAAATCTAAAGCTAAACCTAACTCTAACACTAACCCTAACCCTAACAGTAACTTTAACCTAAACCTAACCCTAACCCTGATTATAAACCTAACCATAACCTAAACTTAACCTGTACCTAACTGTAACTAAATCTATTGCTAACCCTAACACTAACACAAATTCTAAATTTGTTACACTCCCTCTAACCCTAATCCGAACACTAAAGCTAACCCTAATCCAAAACCTAACCTTAACTCTTTCCTAAAATTAAAGATAATCTTAACCCTAAATCTAACCCTAACACTTACACTAAAACTATCTCTAAATTTTACACTAACAATAACCCCAAACCTTACCCCTTGCCTAAACCTAATCCTAAACCTACTTTTAACTCTCAAACTGATCCTAACACTAACATTAACCATAACATAAATCATAACCCTGATCCTAATCCTAAAATTAAAGCTAATCCTAACCCTAATTCTAACGCTAACCCTAACACTAACCCTAACAATAAATTTTAATCTAATAAACCAAAACCTAACTCCTTATCATAAACTTAACACTAAATCTAACTTTAAGTCTAAAACTAACCCTAACTCTAACCCTAACCCTGACATTAACCCCAATGCTGATCCTAACCATAAAACTAAAGCTATGATAAACTTACTTTTAAAACTAAACCTAACACTAACCCTAACCCTGATACTAACCCTAACAGTAAAGCTTATCCTAACCCTAACACTAATTCTAACCTTAAACCTAACCCTAACCTAAATCTCACCCTAATCCTAAACCTAATAATAAACCTACCCCTAAACTAAACATTACATGAAACCTAACGGTAACCCTAACCCTAACCTAATCGTAACCCTAACGCTAACCCTAATCCTAAAACTCACCCTAATCCGAAACTCTAACCATTACCTGAACCGTAATACTAAAACTAACCCAGATCCTAATCCTAAAACTGAAGCTAATCCTAACCATAATTCTAAACCTAATCACAAATTTTACACTAACAATAACTCTACCACTAACATCTTAACCTAAACCTAACCCTAAAATTAAAGCTTATACTAACCCTAAGCAAATCTTAACCCTAACACTAATCCTAACTCTAACCACTTACCCTAACCCTAACTCTAACACTAAACCTAACCCTAATCCTGGCTATCCTAACTCCAACCCTAACCCTAAACCTAATCCTAAATTGTATACTAATACTAAAACTAACCCAGATCCTAATCCTAAAACTGAAGCTAATCCTAACCATAATTCTAAACCTAATCACAAATTTTACACTAACAATAACTCTACCACTAACATCTTAACCTAAACCTAACCCTAAAATTAAAGCTTATACTAACCCTAAGCAAATCTTAACCCTAACACTAATCCTAACTCTAACCACTTACCCTAACCCTAACTCTAACACTAAACCTAACCCTAATCCTGAGGCTATCCTAACTCCAACCCTAACCCTAAACCTAATCCTAAATTGTATACTAACAATAATCGTAACCCTAATTCCTTCCCCTTAACCTAATGCTAATCATAACTTTACCTCTAAAACTAAACCTAACCCTAATTCTAACTATAACGATAACCCTAACCCTATCCCTGATCCTAATCATAAAACTAAAGCTAATACTAACCCACTTCTAAACCTAACCCTAAATTTAACTCTATATGTAACCTTAACCCTAACTCTAACATAAACCCTAACCCTGATTCTGACCCTAAAATTATATTTAATCCTAATCCGAACACTAAACCTTACCCTAACACTAACACTAACCCTAAACCTAACACTGACCCTAAAACCTTATGCTAACTGTAACCCAAACCAAATCCATAATGCTACCAGTAAACTGAACTTAACTGGAAGCCTAACGGTAACCCTAACCCTAACCTAACCGTAACTCTAACACTAAACCTAACATGAATCCTAAATCTAACTTCTTACCACAACCCTAACACTTTATGCTAACATTAATCTTAACCGTAACACTAACCAAGATCGTAAAACTAAAATTAAAGAAAAAACTAAAATTAAATAATCCTAACCCTAATTCTAACCCTAACTTAAACACTAACCCTAACTATAAATTTTACACTAACAATAAACCAAAACGTAACCCCTTACTAAACATAAACCTATCCCTAACTTTAACCCTAAAACTAACCCTAACCCTAACCCTATCACAAAACTAAAGCTAAATCTAACCCTAAGTGTAAAATTAACACTAAATCCTTACCTGAAACATAAGCGTATCCTTAACACTAAACCCTAACCCTAAACTTCATCCTATCCCTAACCCGGATTCTAACCCTAAAAATAATGCTACACCTAACCCTAACACTAACCCTAACCATACATTTTACACTAACAAAAACGTTAACCCTAACCCCTTACCCTAAACATAAACCTAACCCTAAATTGACCTCTAAAACTAACCCTAAACTTAATCTTAACCCTAACATTAACATCTATCCTTATCTTAACCTGAAAAGTAAAGCTAATCCTAACTGTAATTCTGACTCTAAACCTAACACTAACCATAAACCTTCTCCTAACCCAAAAACTAAAGCTCATCCTAACCCTAACAATAACACAAATCCTACAGCTAACCCTAAACCTAGCACTAACACTAACCCTATGCCTAACCTTAACCTAAACCTAACCATAAACCTAATTTAAATCTAAAAGTAATCCTAAACCTAACCCTAACATTAAATTTTAAAATAACGATAACCTTAGACCTAACCCCTTATCGTAAACCTAACCTTAAATCTAAATTTAAGTCTAAAAGTAATCTTAACTCTAATCCTAACACTAACATTAACTCAAACCCTGATGCTAACACTAAATCTATAGCTTATCCTAACCCTAACAATAATTTTAACCATGACCCTTACTCTAACTTAAACCTAATCCTAATACTAAAACTAACCATAAGCCTAACCCTAAACTAAACCTTACTCGAGCCCTAACAGCAACCTTAAAACTAACTTAATCCTAACCATAACCCTACACCTAAACCTACCCCTAACGCTAACATTATATCAAACCCTGATCCTAACCCTAAAAATCAAGCTAATGCTAACCATAATTCTAAAGCTAACCCTAACACTTACCCTAACTCTGATCCAAACCCTAACACTAACGCTTATCCTAATTTAAATCTAAAAGTAATCCTAAACCTAACCCTAACATTAAATTTCAAAATAACGATAACCTTAGACCTAACCCCTTATCGTAAACCTAACCTTAAATCTAAATTTAAGTCTAAAAGTAATCTTAACTCTAATCCTAACACTAACATTAACTCAAACCCTGATGCTAACACTAAATCTATAGCTTATCCTAACCCTAACAATAATTTTAACCATGACCCTTACTCTAACTTAAACCTAATCCTAATACTAAAACTAACCATAAGCCTAACCCTAAACTAAACCTTACTCGAGCCCTAACAGCAACCTTAAAACTAACTTAATCCTAACCATAACCCTACACCTAAACCTACCCCTAACGCTAACATTATATCAAACCCTGATCCTAACCCTAAAAATCAAGCTAATGCTAACCATAATTCTAAAGCTAACCCTAACACTTACCCTAACTCTGATCCAAACCCTAACACTAACGCTTATCGTAACCCTAATTCTAAACCTAACCCTAAATTTAACACTAACAATAACTCTAAAAGTAACTGCTTACCCTAAGCCTAACCCTAAACATAAAGCTAACCCTTACCATTACACTAACCCTAACCCTAACTCTAATGCTAGCCCTAACCTAAATCTAACCCTAAGCCTAACCATGAAGCTAACCCTAAACTAAAACTAACACGAACCATAAAGATAACCCTAACTCTAACTTGACCTTAACAATAATCTTAACCCTAACACTAATCATAAATCTAAACTCTTACCCTAACTAAAACACTAACCCAGATTCTGACGCTAAAACTAAAGCTAATCATAAGCCTAATTCTATTCCTAACTCTAACACTATCCCTAAGCATATATCCCTAATCTAAAGCTAACCCGAACCCTAACGGTAACCCGAACACTAACCTAATCTTTACTGTAACCCTAAACCTAATCCTAATAACTTATTCTAAACCAAACAGCAACCTTATACCTAAACCTAAACTTGATCCTAATGCTAAAATTAAAGCTAATCCTAACTTTAACTCAAACCCTAACCCTAACTCTAAATTTAACTCAAACGTAAACCTACACCAAACTCTAAAACTAACCATAAACCTAACTCTAAGCTAAATCTAAGCTAAATCTAGAGATAGGAATCTCTAACCCTAACCTTAAATCTAACCCTAACACCAACCAAACCCTAACCTAAACCTAACCCTAAACCTAACACTTATCCTAAATCTAACCTCTTACACTAATGCTAACCCTAAAACTAACCTTAATTTTAACCCTAAACCTAATCATACTCTCACCTTAAATTTTACACTATGACCCTAACACTAACCCTAACACTAACACTAATCCTAACTTTAAACACTTTGCCTAAACATAACCGTATACCTAACCCTAATCCTAACCCTAATATGAAAGCTAACCCCTTATTTTAACTCTTACCCTAACACTAACACTAACCATAAACTTAAACACTAACCCAAACCAAACCATAACCCTAACCCTAACCTTAATCCTAACCCTGAGTAAAACCCTAAAACTAAATCTAATCCAACCCTAATTCTATCCCTAACCCTAAGACTAAACCAAACCCTAAAATATATACTAAAAATAACTCTAACCCTAATCTCTTAACTAAAACCTAACCCTAAACTGAAAACTAACAGTAAGCTTAACACTAACCCTAACCCTAACCCTAACTATAACCTAAACTTAACCCTAATCCTAACCCTCAACATAAAGCTGCCACTAAACTAAACCTAACCCTAACACTAATACTAAAGCCTAAAGGTAATGCTAACCCTAAGCATAAAAGTGATGCTTATCCTAAAACTAAATGTAATCATAACCCAAATTCTAACCATAACCCTAACAATAACAATTGCCATCAATTTTAAACTAACAGTAACACAAAGCCTAACCCCTTAAGCTAAACCTAATCCTAACAGCAAATTTAACTCTAAAACTCACCCTAACCTTAACCTTAACCATCACATTAATGGTATCCCTGAATCCAATCTTAAAACTAAAGCTAATCCTAACCCTAATTCTAACCCTGACCCTAACACTAACCATAAGCTTGAACCTAAACCTAAAACTAAAGATAATCGTAAGTTTAATTCTAACCATAAACCTGAATTAAACACTAAAAATAATTGTAACCTTAACCCTAACCATAATCCTAACCTAACCCTAACCCTGAATTATAGCTAACCCTAACCCTAACATTAACCCTATTCCTGAACATAACCCTAAACTAAAACTAATGGTAACCCTAACTAAACTAACACTAACACTAACCCTAAACCCTAAACCCTAACCCTAACCCTGACCCTAACACTATACCTAATACTAACCCTAAACCCTTATTCTAACCCTAACCTTAATCCTAACCCTAAACTTAAACCATAATTTCAACCGTAACCCTAACACTATCCCTAATCCTAAAACTAAAACTGAAGCTAATTCTAACGCTCTCACTAACCCTAAGCCTAACCCTAACTCAAACCTCTTAAGCTAACCCTAACCCTAAACTTAAAGCTAACCCTAACTCTAACAGTAACCCTAAGCCTAACATTAACTCTAACCTAAGCCTAACCCTAATCCTATCCTTAAGCCTAAACCTAACCAGAACCCAAAACCTAATACTAAACCTAACACTAAAGCTAACCCATATACTAACCCCTAGCTACTCCTAACACTATTTCTAACCTTAACTCTAAAACCTATCCTAATACTAAATTTTACACTAACAATAACCCTAACCATAATTCCTTACCCCAAACCTAACCCTAACCCTAACTTTAATTTTAACATTACCCCTAACTCTAATATTAAACCTAACAATAACCCTAACCCTGATCCTAACCCTAAAACTATAGATAATCCTAACCGCAATTCTACCTCTAAAGCTAAATTTTACACTAACAATAAGAGTAACCATAACCCTTTACCCTAACCCTAAATCTAAACTAACCTTATCCTTAAACTCTAACCCTAACAATAACTGTAACCTTATTCCTGATCCTAACGCTAAAACTAAAGCTAATCCTAAACCTAACCCTAACCCTAAACCTAACTCTAACCTCTAAGGCTGTCTCTAACCCTCAATCTAAAGCTAACCATAACTCTAACTCTAACCATAATTCTAACCCTAAGGAAAATGTAACCTGACGTTAACTCTAACCCTATTTCTAAACCTAACCCTAAAGCTAACCTAACCATATAGCTAAGCCTAACATTAATCCTAAATCTTACATCTTAAACTGAACACAACCATAACCCTAACACTAAACCTAACCCTAAATTTGACACTAACAATAACACTAACACAATATTCTTACCCTAACCCTAACCCTAAACTATAGCTAATCCTAGCTAACACTAACCCTTACCCTAAGCATAACTCTAATCTAGACTAAGCCAAACCCTAAACCTAACTGTAAATCTATAACTAAAATAAACCTAACCTGAAACCTAAAGGTAACCCTAACACTAAACTAAAACTAACACTAACCCTAAATCCTAAACCTTAACAAGACACTAAGGCTAACCCTAAAGCTAACTTCTTATTATACCACTAACTCTAAAATTAACCCTAACCCTAACTTAAATCCTAACCCTAACCTTACCCTAAAACTAACCCTGATCCTAACCCTAAACAAAAGAGCTAATCCTAACCCTTATTCTACCCTTAACACGAAATTTTACACTAAGAATAACCCTAAAACTAACCTCATACTCTAACCCTAACCCTAAACCTAATGCTAACCTTAAACTTCAACTTCAGCCTAACCCAAACCCTAAACATAATACTAACCTTAACTTAACGGTAAACTTAACCCTACGTCTAAACCTAATCCTAACCCTAACCATAAGCCTAACACCAACTCTAACCCAAAAACCTAAACCTAACCGTAACCCAAACCCTAAATTTTACACTAAGAATAAACCTAAACCTAATCCCATATAATAACCATAATTGTAAACCCAATGCTAACTTTAATCCTAACAGTAACCATAACACTATCCTAACCCTAATCCTAACCCTAACCGTAACACTAATCCTAACTCTAATCTCTTACCCTAACAAAACCCTAACATAATCCTAATCCTAACCGTAATCTAAATCTAACTTTAATCAAAAACCTAACCCTAACCTAACCCTAACCCTATTCCTGACCCTAACACTAATCCTAACTTTAACACCTTACCCTAATCCTAACCCTTACCCTAACTCTAAACCTAAACTTAATCCTAACCCAAAACCTAACCCTAACCAAAAACCTAAAATAACCATAACCCTAACCTAAATCTAACCCTAACCATGACCATAACTAATCCTACACCTAATCCTAACCCTAACACTAATCCTAATTCTTATCTCTTACGCTAACCATCACCCTAAACATAACTGTAACCATAACACAAAACATAACGCTAACCCTAACCCTAACTCTAACTCTAACCCTAACCTTATCCCTAACCATATCCCTAACCCTACCCTAACC
>NW_011889276.1:217337-218824 GCF_000151845.1 Pteropus vampyrus | reverse complement strand
ACTTAACCGTAACCTAACACTAAACCTCACCTTCACTCTCACTCTAAACATAACCCTAAACCTAACACTAATTCATACGTTAAACTAACCCTAACCTTAACCCTAAACTTAAAGTTAACACAACTCTATACCTACCGTATACCTTATCCTCAACACTAACCATAACCCTGAACCAATCATTTGCTCTAAATCTCACCCTCACCTTAACCTTGAAACCAACCCCAACCCAAATCATAACCCTAACTCTTTCCTAACACTAAGCCTAATATTAACCTAATCATAAACCTCACACTCAGCCACACTCTAACCCTAAACCTAACCTCAACCTTAAGTTGAACCGTAACATAACACTAGACCTGACTCTAACCCTAACCTTATCCCAAAATTTAACCCTAAAACTAACCCTAATTCCAAACCAAGCCTAACCCTAATGCTAACCCTAACCCCTAACCCTAACCCTAACACTAATCCAAATTATAACACAACACTATACCTAACACTATACCTAACCCCAACATTAACCCTAACCCTCAAACAATCAGTCTGAACCACACCATCACTGTAACCTAAAACATTACAGTAAACCTAACCCAAACTTCAAACTTAACATTAAAACGAACCTAACATTAACCCTAACCATAAAATCTAAATTTAACTCCAACATTAACACTAACCGGAAACCTAATCCTTACACTAACACTAACCTAACCCTATCCCTGAACCTAATCCTAATTCTAAACATAACCTAACCCTAAAGCTAACCCTACCTAATTCATAAACTAAATCTAAACTAATTCTAACCTAAACCAAAACTAACCCTATCTCTAAACCTAACACGAACCCTAAACAGAACCCCTTACCATATCATTAAGCCCAACCTTAAACCTCACCCTATTTCTAACCCTAACACTAACACTAACCCTAAAATAACACAATCCTCACCCTAACCTAACCCTAAAACTAACTCTAAACCTAATACTAACCTTAATCCTAACCCTAACTCCAACCCTAATCTAACCATACCTAAACCTTACCCTAAAAAAATCTAACCACAACTCTAAACTAAACCTAACCCTTCCCCTAATTTAACTCTATTTTAAACCTAACACTAACTGTACGACTAACCTTAAACCTAACATTAACCCTAAACCTAACCCTAACCTAAAACCTAAAACTAAACCTAAAGATAACACTAACCCTGCCCCTAAATTAATCCCTTATTTTAAACCTCACCCTCACACTTACCCTAATACTAACCCTAACACTAACTTTATCCTAACCAAGAACATAACCTTAACCCTAACCCTAAATAAAAACTAACCCAAACCCTATCACTTAACTCTACACTAATCTAAACAAAACCTTATCGCTATCGCTAACACTAACACTAACCTAACCTTAACAATAACCTGTAACCCTAACCCTAACCTAAACGAAACCGTGACCATAACCCTAACACTCAACATAAAGCTAACCCTAACTTAACC
>NW_011889276.1:214917-217287 GCF_000151845.1 Pteropus vampyrus | reverse complement strand
ACCCTAAATAAAAACTAACCCAAACCCTATCACTTAACTCTACACTAATCTAAACAAAACCTTATCGCTATCGCTAACACTAACACTAACCTAACCTTAACAATAACCTGTAACCCTAACCCTAACCTAAACGAAACCGTGACCATAACCCTAACACTCAACATAAAGCTAACCCTAACTTAACCATACCCAAACCTAAACCTAACCTAAACCTAAACGAAACCCTATCCCAAACCTGTAACCATAACGTTAACTGTAAAATAAACCAAACAAGAGACAAATTGTAGACTGCACTTCAGGATAGGGAAATCAGGCATTCAAATGATAGTTTCCTTCGTATTTGCTGCGTACTTTCTACAAATTTTACAGTATTTCTATCTCTTCTTAATGGCAAATAGTGAAAAGAAGTAAAAACAGCATACTACAGTTCCTCGCTGCAGTCTCATGTCTTTTCAGCTTATACACTCTCTTCCATAGCACAGAAGCCTGAACCCGCTTCGTACGAATTTCTACAATGAAAACTCCCCGGTTTCCAGGATTAATTTCACACCTTGTAGTTTTGGAAGATTCTCGTTTTGATTCTGGAAGTACAATTATCAAGTCGCTTCTTAGAACAATACTGCAGCCCATTCAACGTACCTATATATCACTTAGCGGAAAGGATGAATACGGAGCAGCGTTTCTAAACAGAAGCTTACAGAGTAAAAGCAGCTCTTTTCATATCTTTGCCTCAAACATTACACATTAGAGTGTTCTAACTTCTCAATTAAGCATATTTGCATCCAAGCCTAATGCTCCATCAGATGGCCAGTGTCCCTCTAACATCTTTGTTAAACGGTTTCAATTTCCACATGGAGTAGCAAACATGTGGTGTTCATGTATGGAACTGCGCTTCTGAGGACACAGATTCCTACCACATCCTCCCCAGAATGATTGCCCTTCAAATTACTCTTCGATACTACAGGCAACACACTGTGGCATTTTGATTTTTTGGCACAGAAGAAAGACTGTATATGAAAGCTCTATGTGTGCCGCTATTCTGAACTACAAACAAGTTGCCACTGTATTACTACCTGCTCATGCATTCTAGGCAGATGCCAGCGTCAAGAGGATAAAGGTCAAGAGTGTTTCCCACCAGCTATGTGGAAGTGAAAAGAGGGCACGTCAAATCAGATCTATAGCTATGTCACCCCGAGAGTGATCATCACTCATGTCAAAAACAACATTGCTAAGAACTTGCTCAAGTCAAAAAATGTATTACCCGAATGACGGTCAAGAACTGCTTTTCTTTTATGTCCAGTGTTAGCTTCCTGACTGACTTCAAAGAATATGCCAGTACGACCACCAAATCTTTGACTGAACTTCTACATGACAGAAAGAAGACATTCAAAAGAGAATTTCCTTGCATGTGCTGCAGACTTTTTCTACAGTTGATAGCATTTCTCTCTGTTCATAATGGCAACATTTGAAACAAAGTATTGAAACCCAAACCATGCCATATTGTTAATCAATGCAGTCTAATGTCTTTCCAGCATATACGCTCACCTGTAAAAACAGATGCCTGAACTTGCTTCATACGAATTTCTGCAATGAAAACTGCCAGGATTACAGCATTAACTACGCTCTTTGTAGTTATTGGAATATTCCAACTTTGCTTCTGAAACTACTGTTTTCAAGTCATTCTTTAGAACAAGACTGCAGCCCATTCAAAATACCTGTATATCACTTAGGATAAAGGATGAGTATGGAACACGGTTTCTAAACAGAATCTTCTAGAAAGAAGCAGCACTTTTCAAAGCCTTTGCCTCAAACATGATTCATCAGAGTCATCGAAACTCTGAAATTCGTATATTTGGTTGCAGCGTACATGCTCCAAAATTTGGTCTGAGTCCTTCTCATCAACCTTGGGAGACGGTTTCAATTTTCACATGCAGAACAAAAGATTTGAGAGTCGTATATGGGTCGCGGCTTCCGAGAACACAGACTTCAAGCACATTCTCATAAAAGGGATTTCTCTACAAGTTCACCTTGGACACTGCACGCCACATACAGTGTCTTTCTGTTTTCCTGAGCAAAGATACACTGTATCGGAAAGCTCTAATCTGCCACTAGTACAAACTACAAAGAAGCTGCCACTGTATTACGACCTGCTCGTACACTGTAGGCAGACAGCAAGCAAAGAGCACGGATTTCAAGACAGTTTCCCACCGGCAATCTGGTACTGAAAACTGCACACGTCCAAACATATCTACAGTTAAGTCTGATTGGGATTGAGCAACAATCATATCAAAAACAATGGGACCAAGATCAGACTCAAATAGAAAATGTATAACCCGATTGACCAGCAAGAATTGCAATTTCCTTCTGTAC
>NW_011889276.1:211529-213602 GCF_000151845.1 Pteropus vampyrus | reverse complement strand
GTAAAACTAGCCCAATCCCTAATAGTAATCCTATTTCTAACACTAACCCAAACCTTGATCTTAATCCTACAACTAAAGCTAAATTTAAGCCAATTCTAACCCTAATCCTAAATTTTATACTAACAATAGCATTAACCCTAAGTGGTTTTCGTTACGATAATCTTACAATACAGCTAAGCCTAATTCTATCACTAAGCCTATTCCTAAGCATAACCTTAACCTAAACCTAACCCGGACCCTAACAGTAAGCCTAACACTAACCTAGCCCTAACCCTAACCGTAACCTAAACCTAAATTTAACCGTAACACTTATCATAAGCCTAAACCTAAACTAGACCTGACCCAAACTCTAACGGTAACCCTAACCCTAACCTAACCCTAAACCTATCCCTAAGCCTAACAGAAACCCTAAATCTAACTTCTTATCCTAACCCTAACACTTAACCTATTCCTAACCCTATCTCTAAATAAGATCCTAACCCTAAAGCAAGATAATCCTAAACCTAATTCTAACCCTATCCCTAACACTAAACCTAACTCTGAATTTTACACTAACAATGACCCAAAACCATAATCTTAACCGTAAACCAAATCTTAACTATAATTTTAACTGTAAAACTAACCCTACCACTAACCTTAACACTAAACCTAAAGATAACTCTAATCTAAGAATAACCTAACACTAACCCTAAACTTACCTGTAACCCTAACCCTAACCCTAACCATAAACGGTAATGGAAACAGTAACCCAATCCCTAACCCCTTACCATAAAGCTAACCCTATCCCTAACAACAAACCCTAATCCTAATCCTAACATTAACCCTAACCCTGATCCTAACCCTAAAACTAAAGCTAATACAAATACTAATTCTAACTCTAAAACTAACACTAACACTTAGCCATGAAACTAACCCTTAACAAAAGCTTATTCGAACTCTATTTCTAACCCTTACCCTAAATTTTAAACAAACAATAACCCTAACTCTAACTCTATCTCTAACACTAACCTTAACCCTAACAGTAACCCTAACCTAAACCTAACCCTTACACTAACTCATACCATAAATCTCCCGGTAACCTAAACCTAATATGAAAACTAACTCTAATACAAATGTTATGTACTAACTCTTACCCTAACCCTAACACTAACCCTAACCGTTATCTTAACCCAAAACTGAAGCTAACGCTAACCCTAACACTAACCCTAACTCCAACTCTAACGCTAACCCAAACGCTAACTTAAATTTAACCTTAAACCTAACCCGAACTTTATCCCTGATCCTAACCCTAAGACTAAAGCTTAACCTAACCCTAATTCTAACTGTAAAGCTAACACTAACCCTAACTCTAACACTAACCCTAACTCTAACAGTAAATGTAACCTAAACCTAAGACTAACCCTAACGAAAAACCTAAAACTAAGTGTAACCTAGCCTGTCCCTAAAGGTAACCCTAACCCTAACCTTAACATAGCCCTAATTCTAACCCTAAGATTAACACTAAACCTAAATCTAAATTTTCACTAACAATAACCCAAAACATTACCACTTACCCTAACCATAACTTTAACTGTAAAACTAACACTAAATCTAAAACTAACCCGAACCATAAGAGTAGCCCTAATCCTAACACTAACCTTACCCCAACTCTAACTCTAACACTAACATGAACCCCTAACCCAAACCCTAACCATGTTCCTAACCACTTACCTTAATTCTAACCCAAAACCTAAAACTAAACCCTAAACCAAACATTAAAGCTATTCCTAACCCTGTTTGTATCACAAAAGCTAATGCAAACCCTAACACTAACCCTAAACCTACCCATAAATATTACACTAAAAATAACCTTAAGCCTAACCTCTTATCCTAACTGTAACCCTAACCCTAAATTTAACTCTAAAAGTACCGCTAACATTAACCTTAACCCTGATATTAACACTAACCCTGATCCTATCCTTAAAATAAAGCTAATCCTTACCGTAATTCTAACCCTAACCCTAATACTAACCATAAAGCTGTTCCTAACCGTAAAAGTAAAGTCAATTTTAACTGTAAACCTAATCCTAAACC
>NW_011889276.1:196592-211479 GCF_000151845.1 Pteropus vampyrus | reverse complement strand
CCAAACCCTAACCATGTTCCTAACCACTTACCTTAATTCTAACCCAAAACCTAAAACTAAACCCTAAACCAAACATTAAAGCTATTCCTAACCCTGTTTGTATCACAAAAGCTAATGCAAACCCTAACACTAACCCTAAACCTACCCATAAATATTACACTAAAAATAACCTTAAGCCTAACCTCTTATCCTAACTGTAACCCTAACCCTAAATTTAACTCTAAAAGTACCGCTAACATTAACCTTAACCCTGATATTAACACTAACCCTGATCCTATCCTTAAAATAAAGCTAATCCTTACCGTAATTCTAACCCTAACCCTAATACTAACCATAAAGCTGTTCCTAACCGTAAAAGTAAAGTCAATTTTAACTGTAAACCTAATCCTAAACCTCTCTTTAACCATAATCCTAAACATAAACCTAATCCGAACCCTAATCCTAACCCTAAATCCTAAAACTAACGCTAACCCTAACACGACCCCTAATCCTAAAATTAAAACTAAAGATAATCCTAAACCTAGTTTTAACCTAACTCTTAAACTGCCCCTAACTCAATATATTACACTTACAATAACCCAAACCCTAACCTCTTACCCTAACCTAACGTTAAACTTAACTTTATCTCTGAAACAAATCCTAACCCATACCCTACCCTAACAGTGATACTAACACTAAAACTAAAGCTCTTCCTAACCCTAATTCCAACCTCAACCAGTAATTTTACACTAACAATAACCTTAAGCCTAATCCCTTATACTAACCATAAACCTAAACCTAAATCTAAGCCTAACCCTAACCCTAACATAAACATAACCTTAATCCTAACTCAAACCATAATCCTACCCATCAAATGAACCTTACCCGAACCCTAATAATAACCCTATCCCTAACCTAATACTAACCCTTATCCTAACCCTAACCCTAACTCTAAACCTAACCCTTACCCTAAACCTAACCCTAAAACTAATGCTAACCCAAACCTGAATAGGAACCCTAACCCTAACACTAACCCTGAACCTGAACCTAACCCAAAAAACTGAGGCTAAATCTAAACTAATTCTAACCCTAACACTAAATTTTACACTAACAATAATCAAAACCCTAACTTCTTACCCTGAATCTAACTCTAAATATAAATTAAATCTAAAACTGACTCCAACCATAACCCTAAACCTAACAGTAACCTGAACTCTAACCTTAAGCTAAACCTAATCTTAACCCTATCCCTAAACCTATCTCTAACCTTAACACTAATCCTAACTCTAACCTCATACCCTAACAATAACACTTACCATAAGCCTAACTCTAACAGTAATCCAAATCCCTTACCATAACCCTAGTCCTAACGTTAACTCTAAAACTAACCTCAACCCTAATTTTAACATTAACTTTAACCATAAAATAGAATGTAACCCTAAAACTAAAGCTAATCGGAACTCTAATTCAAATCCTTACCTTAACACTAATGATAACCCTGACCCTTGCCCTATATTAAAGCTAATCCTAAATTTAATTCTAAACATAAACCTAAATTATACACTAACAATAATCTTAACCTTAACTCGTTACCTTATCCATAAACCTAAACCTAATGATAACCCTATCTCTAACACTAACTCAAATACTAACCCTAATCCTAACCTAAATCTAACCTTATACCTAACCCAAACTTAACCCTAAACCTAAACCCAACCCTAACCCTAACCTAAACCTAAACCTAAACCAAACTCTAACCTAAACCTACCCCTAAACCTAACCGTAACACTAACACTAATCCTCACTCTAACCACTTACCCTAACTTGACCCTAACCCTAAGCAGAACCCTAATATAAGCTAACCTTAACCCTAAATCTAACACTAACCCTAGCCCGGAAGGCTAACCCTAAACTGAACCCTAACCCTAATGCTATTCTTACCCTTAAAATTAAAGTTAATCCTAACCCTAATTCTAACTCTAACCCTAAAAATAACCCTAACTCTAAATCTTAAACTAACAATAACGCTAATCCTAACCCATAACATAAACCTAAGCCTAACCCTAAATTTAAGTCTTAAACTGACTCTAAAGCTACCCTAATTTTAACATTAATCCTAATCCTGATCCTAACCCTAAAATTAATGCTAATCCAAATGATAATTCTAACTCTAATGCTCACACTAACCTTAACCCAGAACATAACACTAAACTAAAGCTTATCCTAAACCTATTTGTAGCCCTTACTCTAAATTTTACATTAACAGTAACCCTAACCCTAACTCTAACCCTAACACTAATCCTAAACATAACAGCAACCATTACCTAAAGCAAAACCTAATCCTAACCCTTATGTTAAATCTACCCCTAATCTAACCCTATCCCTAAAATTATCCCTAATACAAGTCCTATGACCAACTTCTTAACCTAACCGTAACACTAAACCTAACCATTAACACTAAAACTAACTCTAAACCTTAAGCTAATGGTAAGCATAACACTAACCCTAACTCAAACCCTAACCAGAACTTAAACATAAACTTAACCCTAAATATATATCACCCCTAAATTAAACTTAACCTGAATCGTAATGATAATCCAACTCTAATGTAACCATAACACTAACCCTACCTTAACCCTAATATTAACTTGACCTCTTACCCTAACGCTGAAACTAACACTAAAACTAAAGCTAATCCTAACCCTAATTCTAACCGTAATCATAAAACTAACCCTAACTCTAATTTAACACTATCAATAATGCTAACCCTGACCCCTTACACTAACTCTAACATCTTACGCTCACTCTAACCCTAAATCTAATGCTAATCCTAACTCGAACACTAACCCTAAACCTAACAGTACTCTAACCTACACCTAACCATAATGCTAACTATAAACCTAACCATAAGCTAAACCTAACCTGGCCCTAAAACTTACCCTAACTCTAAACCTAACCCTAACCCTAACCTAACCATAACATTAAGGCTAATATTAATCCTAACTGTAAAATCTTAACCTAAAATTAACCTTACAACTATCCCTAACTCTAAACCTAACACTAACTCTAACTCTAACCCTAATCCTAACACTAATCCTAACTCTAACATCTTGCCCTAACCCTAACCCTAACCCTAAACCTAAACTAAAGTCAAACCTAATCCTAACCTTAACCTAACCATAAACTCAAACCTAATTTTAACAGTAATCCTAAATCTAAACACTTATCCTAAAGACTACCCTAAACCTATGCTAATCCTAACCCTAACACTAACCCTAACTCTTAGCCGAACACAAACCCAATCTCTAAATCTGACCTGAACTTAACCCAAACCTTAACTCTAACTTAACCCTAATCATAACTCTAACTGTAACCTAAACCTTATCCTAAGACTAGCCTTCACCCTGTACCTGAACATAACCATTACTTTAACTCTAAAAGTAACTTTAACTCTAACCCTAACCCTGACCTGAATTTTACTCCAACCCTAACCATAACCCTAACCTTAACTCTCAACTAACCCTAACCCTAACCATATTTCTAATCCTAACACTAACTCTAACCCTAACCCTGATCCTAACCCTCAACAATAGCTAACCTTAACCCTAACACTAACCCTATACCTAACCATAACTCTAAGCTACAACTAACCCTAACTCTAAACATCACCTTAAACCTACTCCTAATCAGAACCTAACCCGAAATTTAACGGCAACCCTAACACTCAACTAACCCTAACGCTAACCCTAAATCCTAATACTAACCCAAACCATAACACGAATCCGAACCCTAACCCTAACCCTAACCTTAAACCCTAACCCTAACAGTAATCCTAAAGCTATCTCTGATCCTAACACTAAAACTAAAGCTTATCCTAGCCCTAATTCTAACTCTAAACCTAAAACTAACCATAACCATAAATTTTAAACTAAAAATAACACTAACCCCAAACTCTTATCCTAAAACTAACACTGAATCTAACTTTAAGTCTAAAACTAACCCTAACTCTAATCTTAATACTAACATTTTCCTGAACTCTGATCCTAACCCTAATTATAAAGCTAATGATAACTATAATTTTATACCTAGTGTTTAACTAGGTTAACACTAACACTAACCCTCATTCTAACCCTAACACTAAAGGTTATCCTAACCCTAACATTAAACTTAACCCTAACCCAAACCCTAACCTAAATATAACCTTAATACTAACCATAACCATAAAACCACTCTTAAACTAAACCTTACCCGATGCATAACGGTAACCTTAACACTAACTTAATCCTAAAACTAACCCTAACCCTGACAATAACATTAACATTAACCAGAATCCTTCTCCTAACCCAAAAAATCAAGCTAATGCTAACCACAATTCTAAAGCTAACCCAAACACTAACCTTAACCCTGATCCTATCCTAAAACTAACGCTTATCCTCACCCTAATTCTAACCCTAACCCTAAATTTCACACTATCAATAACTCTAAAATTAACTGCTTACCCGAACCTTAACCCTAACTCTAAAGCTAACCATAACTCTAACACAAACTGTAACTCTAATCCTAGCCCTAAACCTAAACCTAACTCTAACTCTAATCATAAACGTAACCCTATACTAAATCTAACCTGAACCCTAAGAAAACCCTAAGCCTTACTTAACCTAAGCCCTATGCCTAACCCTGACACTAACCCTAAAACTAAAGTTAATCATAACCCTAATTCTAAACCTAACCCTAAATTTTACATTAACAATAACGCTAACTGTAACCCATTATGCTAATCCTAATGCTAAACCTAAAAGCTAACTCTAAAGAAAAAGCTAACCTTAACAATAACCAAAACCTAAACCTTACCCTAAACCTAACCCTAAATGTAAACCTACACCTAATCTAAACGTAACCCAAACACTAACAGTAACCCTAAGCATAACCTAATCCTAACTCTATCACGAACATTAATTCTAAAGCTAACCTCTACCTTAATACTACATTAAACCTAACCCTAAACCTAAACCTAACCCTAAACCTAATTCTAAACCTAAAGCTAAGCTTAACCCTAACATAAACCCTAACTTAACCCTAACCTATACCCTAACTCTAAACCTAACCTTGACTCTAACCCTAATCCTAACCCTAAAACTAAAGCTACTCCTGAATCTACATCTAACCTTAACCCTAACAGTAAACCTAACCCTAAATTTTAAGCTAACAATGACCCGAACCTTAACCTCTTACCCTAAACCAAACACTAACCCTAACTTTAACTCTAGCACAAATCTTAACTCTAAACTTAACCCTAACATTAACCCTAAATCTGATTCTAAACCTAAAACCAAAACTAATCCTAACATTAATTCTAAATCTAAACGTACATTTTTACACTAACAATAACACTATCCATAAACCCTTACCCTAGCTATAAACCTAAACTAACCCTAACCTTAATCCCTAAATTTATTCCTGATCATAATGCTGAAACTAAAACTAAACCTAAACCTAACCCGAACCCTAACTCTAACTCTAACATCTTGCGCTAACCCTAACCCTCAACCTAAAGCTAACACTAACTCTAACCTAAACTTAACCATAACTCTAACCCTAAACATAAACCTAACCCTAAGCTAAAGGTAAAATGATGTTAAATCTAACATTAACTATAAACCTGACCCAAATGCTAACCAAACCATAACTATAACCCTAACAATAATCCTAACTTTTATGTCTTACCCTGAACATAAATCTAACCCCAACTCTAAACCAAACCCTAAATTTTACACTAACAATAACACTAACCCTATCTACTTACCCTAACCCTAACCAGCAACTATAGTTAACCCTAACACTTACCCTTTCCTTAAGAATAACCCTGACCCAGACTAACTGGAACCCTAAACGTAATTATAAACCTACACCTAAAGTAAACCTAACCAGAACACTATCTGTAACCCTAACACTAACTTAAACCTAACACTCACCCTAAATCCTAACAATAAACCTAACACTAACGCTGACCTTAACCCTAACTTCTTATTATAACCCTAACTCTAAAACCAACCCTAATAATACCTTAAATCCTAACCCTAAAAGTAACCCTAAACCTAACCCTAACCCTAATCTTAACACTAACTCTAATCATAACCCATTCCCCTAACCCTATCTCTCACTTTAACCAAGACCCTAATCCTAATTATAATCCTATCCCTAACTCTACTACTAAACCTGAAACAAACCCTAAAACTACAGCTGATCCTAACCTTAATTCTAACTCTAACCCTAACAACAATACTAACCCCAAATTTTAAATTAACAATAACCCTAACCCTAACTTTAACATAAACCTTACCCTAACCATAACCATAACTAATCCTAACCCTAATCCTAAAGCTAACACTAATCCTAACTCTTATCTCTTACCCTAACCCTCACTCTAAACATAACGGTAACTGTAACACAAACTATAATGCTAAAGATAACCCTAAACCTAACTCTAACCCTAATCCTAACCTTAACCATAACACTAAACCTACCCTAACCCTAAACCTAACCGTAACCCTAACCCTAACTCTGATACTAACGCTAAAACAAAAGATAATCTAAAACCTACTTCTAAATCTAACCTTGTAACCTAACCCTAACCCTAACCTGAATCACTAATCCCAAATATAACCATAACACTAAACCTACCCTAACCCTAAACCTAACCGTAACCCTAACCTAACTCTGATACTAACGCTAAAACAAAAGATAATCTAAAACCTACTTCTAAATCTAACCTTGTAACCTAACCCTAACCCTAACCTGAATCACTAATCCCAAATAACCACTTACCTAACCCTTAATATAACCCCTAACCTAACTCTAACTCCTACCCTAACACTAACCCTAAACCGAAACCCTTACTCTAACCCTAACCCTAAACCTAAAGCTAAGCCAAACCCTAACACTACTCCTAACACTAACTGTAATCTAACCTAACCCTAACTCCAACCCTACCATTAACCCGAAACCTGATTCTAACCCTAAAACTAAAGCTAAACCTAACCCTAGTTGTAACCTTTACACTAACACTCACCCTAACACTTATCCTACCCTAAAACTAAAGCTAATACTAACCCTAATTCTAACCCTAACCTTAAGTTTACACCAACAATAACCCAAACTCTAGCACTTACCCTAAGACTAACTCTAAACCTATTCCTACATAAACATAACCCGAACCCTAACGATAACCCTCACCATAATCTACCCTAACACTAACCCTAACATGAATCCTAACTCTAACCACTTACACTAAACTTAACCTTGACCCTAACCGAAACCTAACCCCTAGCCTAAACCTACACCATTACTTTAACCCTTATACTATCCCTAACACTAAACCTAACCCTAATCTTAACCCTAACCCAAACCCTGATCCTAAACCTATAAATAAAGCTAACTCTAAAACTAACACTAACCCTCACCCTAAGTTTTACACTAACAATAACCTGAAGCCTAACTATTTACCCTAAACCTAAACTTAACCCTAAATTTAACTCTAAAAGTAACCCGAACCTTAACCTTAACCCTAATACTAACCATAAAACTAATACTGACCCTAAAACTAAAGGTAACCTAACCCTAACCCTAACTGTAAACCTATAGCTTACGGTAACCCTAACCCTAACCATAACTTTAACCCTAAAACTGATTCTAACACTAAAACTAAAGCTAATACTAAACCTACTTCTAAGACGAACACTAACACTAACCCTATCTCTAAATTTTACACTGACAGTATAACTAAACCTGACTACTTAACATAAACCTAATCCTATCCCAAACTTTTACTATAAAATTAAACCTACACCTAAACTCACACAAACCGTGACTCTAACACTAACCCTAACTCTGAGCCTAACAGTAAACTAAAGCCAATCGTAACCCTAATTCTAACTATAATCTGAAATTTGACAGTAACAATAATACTGAGCCTAACCACTTATACTCGCTCGAATCCTAAACCTAAAGCTAAGTCTAACTCTAACACTAGCTCTAACACTAACCCTAACTCTAACCCTAACCTAAACCATATCCTAACCCTAACCCTAAACTTATACCTAAACATAAAGTAAAACTTACGGAAACCCTAACGGTAACCTCACCCATAAACTAAACCTAATCCTAACCCTATCCCTAACACTAATCTTAAATGTAATGTCTCGACTTAAAGCTAACCCTAACCCTAACCCTAAACCTACCACTAATATCTTATCCTAAATACAAACCTAACCCTAACATTAAACCTAATCCTGATTCTAACCCTAAAACTAAAGCTAAACCTAACCCTAATTCTAAACCTAACCCTATCACTAACTGTACCTCTGATCCTAAGCTAAAACTAAAGGTAATCCTAACCCTAACCTTAAGTTTTAGAGCAACAATAAACCCAATGCTAACCCCTTACCCTACCCTAACCCTAAACCTACCCCTAAGCTAAACCTAACATGAATCCTAATGATAATAGTAACTCTAACCCTAACACTAATCCTAAAACTAAACTCTTACCCTAACCCTAACCCTAACCCTAATCCTAAACTTAATCCCTAAACTAACCCTAAATTTTAAAGAAACAATAAAACTAACCCTAACTCCTTATAGTAAACGTAACCCTAAATGTAACTTTAAGTCTTACACTAAATGTAACTTTAAAACTTACACTAACCCCCACTCTAACCCTAACATTAACTCTAATACTGATCCTAACACTAAAACTAAAGTTAATCCTGAACCTAATTCTAACCCGAACACTAACACTAACCCTAATCCTAAATTTTACACTGAAAATAAGCTTAAACTTGATGCCTTACACTAAAGCTAATCCTAAAAGAAACTTTTACTCTAAAATTAAACCTAACCATAACCCGAACCCTAAATCGAAACCTAACCTTAACTCTAACAATAATCCTATCCCTGATCCTAACACTAAAACTAAAGTTAATCCTAACTCTAATTCTAAAGCTAACTCTAAATTTTACATTAACAATGATGCTAACCTTAACCCCTTACCTTAACCCTAAAGCTAAACCTAAAGCTAAGCCCAATCATAACATTGACCTAACCATAACGCTAACCCTAAACCTAACCTAACCCTAAACCCATACCTAACCATAACACTAATCCTAACTCTAACCGCTTACTCTAACCCTAACCCTAGCAAAATCTAATGCTAAACCTGAACGCTAAACCCTTGCCTTAACACTTACCCTAACGCTAGACCTAACCATAAAAATTAAGCCTAACAGTAACACTAACTCCAAACTGAACCCTATCTTAACCCTAAAACTAAAGCTAATCCTAAACCCTACTTCTAATTTTAAACCTAACAATAACTCATAGCCAAAATTATAAACTAACAATAGCCCTAACCCTAACACAAACCCCTTAATATAAACATAACCCTAACCCTAACTTTAACGCTAACCATCACCCTAACCCTAAGGATAACTATAAATCTAAACATAACCCTAACCTTAATTCTAACAAGAGCCCTAATCCAATCCCTAAACCTAAACTAATCCTACCCCGAATCCAATTACTAACACTAATCCTGACTCTTACCTCTTACAATAACCCTCACCATAAACATAACTGTAACTCTAACCCAAACCATAATGCTAAAACTAACCATAACTCTATCCCTAACCCTAACACTAACACTAATCCTAATTAAACACTTAAACTCAATCTAACCCTAACCCTAATCCCAAATCTAACCGAATCTTAACGTGACCCTAACACAACACAAACACTAACCCAGATCTTAACCCAAAATGTAAAGCTAATCCAAACCTAATTCTAAATTTTAGCCTAACCCTAAATTTTATACTAAGAACTACCCTAACCTAACCCCATTCACTATTCCTTACCCTAAGATAAACCTAAGGCTTCCCTTAACCCTAACAATAACCCTAACCCTAACCCTAAATGTAACCTAAACCAAACCCTAACACTTATCATAACCTAACCCTAAACCTAACCCGAAACATAACTCTAAACCGAATCCTAACCTTCATCCTAATGCTAACACTAATCCTAACCATAATCCCATACCCTAAACTTAACCCTAAAACTAATGCTAATTTTAACCCCAACAGGGTCCCTAACACTAACCCTAACCCTAACTCTCAACCTAACCATAAATCAAAATCTAACTCTAACTCTGAGGCTGCACTAAAACTAACCCTAACCGTAACCCTTAACTACTCATAACCCTAATCCTAACCCTAATACTAATTTTAACTCAAACCTCTTACTCTAACCATAACCCTAAATATAACTGTAAAACTAAATCAAAACATAACGTTAAATGTAACACTAATCTTAACTCTACCGTAACACTAACCCTAAGCCTAAAACCAACACAAACCCTAAACCCTAACCCTAACCTTAAACTTAAACCTATCCCTAACTCTAAATTTTACACTAAAAATAAAACTAACCTTAACCCCTGACCCTAAACCTAACCTTAACCCCAATTTAACTCTAAAACGAACACTAACCCTAACTTTAATTAAAATCCTAAGCCTATCCTTAACCATAACAGTAACCCTAACCCTAACCTAACCCTAACACTAAACCTAAGCCTAATACTAACCTAAACGGAACCCTAACCCCAACCCTAAACTAATCCTATACCTAATTTTAACTCTAAAACTAATCCTAAATCTGACCTCTTACCCCAACTTTAACCTTAAACATAACCATAAACGTAACACAAAACATAATGCTAAAACTAACCCTAACCCTAACCCTAACCCTAAACCTAACTCTAAACTCTTACCCTAAACCTAACCTTAACCTTAAACCTAACATAAACCTAACCCTAACCCTAAACCAAAACTAAATTTAAACCTAATCCTTACCCGACAATTAATTCTAACTCTAACCTCTTACCCTAATTCTAGCCTTAAACATAATGCTATCTTTAACCAAAACCATAACACTAAAACTAAACCTAACCCAAAACTTAAGCCTAAATTTTGCAATAACAAAAAGCCTAACCATAACCCTGATCCTAAACCTAACCATAACCCTAATTTAACTCCAAAACTAACTTTAAGCCTAAACCTAAGCCTATATCTAAAGCTAATCCTAACCCTAAATTTAACCTTAAACCTAAAATCACGCAAAGAAGAACCCAAACTCTATCTCCATATCCTAAGCCTAACAGTAACCCTAAACTTAACCATAACGCTAAACATAGTGATAACCTTAACCCTAAGACTAAACAGTACCCTAACCCTAAACCAAATCCTAACACGAATCCTAAGCCTAACTCTAACCCTAACCTTAAACCCACATCCTAACTCTAACACAAAACTAACGCTAAACTTAATCCTAACAGTAACACTTAACTTAACCATAAACCTAACCTTAACCCTAACCTAAAACTAACCCTAACTCTAACCCTAAACTAATCTTAATCCTAATTCTAACCACAACACTAATCCTAAATCTAATCTCTTACCCTAATCCTAACCTTAAACATAACTGTAACCATAACCCAAACCATAACGCTAAACCGAACCAGAAACCTAAACTCAACCCTATCCCAAACCATAATGCTAAACATAACCGTAACCCTAACCCTAACTCTAAACTTAACTCTAAATCTAATCCTAACAGTAACCGTAAACCTAACCCTAACACTAATCCTACCTCTAAACTCTTACCCTAACCCTAACCCAAATATAATGTAACCCTAACACAAACCATAACGCTAAACTTAAACCTATCCCAAACGCTAACCCTAAACGTAACTCTAACAGTAACCATAACCCTAAACCTAACCTAATCCTAACCCTATCCCTAACGCTAACACAATTCTTCAATCTAACTTCTTATCCTAAACTTAACCCTAAACGTAATCCTAACCCTAACACTAACCAAGATTCTAACTCTAAAACTAAAAAAATCTTAATTCTAATCCTAACCCTAACCCTAAAACTAAACCTAACTCTTAACTTTACACTGACAATAGCCCAAAACAGAAAACCTAACCATAAACCTAATCCTAACTATAACTTTAACTGTAAAATTAACCCTATCACTAACTGTACAACTAATCCTCAAGATAACTCTAACCCTCAGAGTAACCCTAAAACTAACACTAAGCTTACCCCTAACACTAACCCTAACCCAAATACTAACCACTAACACAAACCGTAACCCTAACCAATTAACTTAACCCTAACCCTATCCCAAAAAATATACTCTAACTATAAACTTAAGCCTAACCCTAATCCTGATCCTAACCCTAAAACTAAATTTAACCCTAAACCTAATCCTATCCCTAACCCTAATTTTAACTCTAACCTTAACCCTGCTCCTAACCATAAGATAAAGCTACCCCAAACCGTAATTCTAACCCTAAACCATAATAATATTTCCAACCCTAAATTTTAAACTGGCAATGACTTTAATCCTAATCTCTTACACTAAATTTGACCCTAACCCTAAATTTAACTATAAAACGAAACCTACTCCTACCCCTAACTCTAACGTTAACTCTAAAAATAACTCTAATCCTAATCCTAAAACTAACCCTAACTGTAACCCTAACCTAAAACTAAGCGTAAACCTAATCTTTACCCTAACCTTACCCTAACGCTAAACTTAATCCTAAAACTAATCCCATCTCTAATCTCTTACCCTAAACTAACCCTAAACCTATGGCTAATCCTAACACTAACCCTAACACTAACCGTAATCAAAACTTAAAACTAACCCTAACCCTAACATTAACAGGAAACCTAACTCCAACTCTTAATCTAACCCTAATCCTAACACTTACCATAACAATAACCATAAACCTAAATACTGAATTTACAATAACCCTAATCCTAATCTCGTACTATAACCCTAAACCTAACTTTACTCTAAAACTAACGCTAACCCTAACCTTAACCCTAATAATAACCCTAACACTTAACCTAACCCCAAAACTAATGCTAATCCTAAAACAATTTCTAACACTAACCCTAGCACTAAACGTAATCCTAACTCTAACACTATGCCTAATCCAAAACCTAACCCAAACGCTAACCTTAATTGTAACATTAACTCTAGCCATAACAGTAAACCTAATTCTAACGTTAACCCATAACCCTAATGTATCTCTAACCCTAACACTAACCTTAACACTAACCCTAACTCTAAAATCTTAACCTAACACTAATCGTAAACTTAACCCTAACCTAAACGTAAAACTAACCCTAACCGTAACTGAACCCTAACCTAAATCTAACTCTAAACCTAATCCTAACCTGAACCGTAACCTATAACTAACGCTAACCCTAAAACCTAATCCTAACCCTTACAATAATGCTGAGTCTAACCTTAAAACTAAATCTATTGAAACCCTAATTCTATCTCTAACCCTAATACTAAACCTAACTCTAAATTTTACACTAAAAATAACTCTAAACCTAACACCTTATCCTAAACTTAAACCTAAACCTAAAGATAACGCTAACCCTAACACCAACCCTAACCCTAACCCTAACTGTAACCTAACCTAACCCTAACCGTAACTCTAATAGTAAACCTACCTCTAACTAAAACTAACCCTAACCTTAACGCTAAAGATTAACCTTAACTCTAACCCTAATTATAACCCTGATCCTTACTCTAAAACTAATGCTAATCCTAAGTCAAATTCTAACCCTAATCTAACAATAACTCACTCTAAATTATAAACTAACGGTATCTTGGACCCTAACCCCTTATTCTAAACCTAACTCTAACCCCAACTTTAAATCTAAAACTAACCCTAACCTTAATCTCCACCCTAATATTAACCCTAACCCTGAATCTAACCCTAAACTAAAGCTAATCGTAACTCTAATTCTAAACCTAACGCTAACACTAACCATAACCATGAACCTAACCCTAAAACTACAGCTATTCCTAACTTTAATTCTAACCATATCCCTCATTTACGACTAACAATAAACCTAACCTTAACTGCTTACCTTAACCCTACCCTAAACCTAAGGCTAACCCTACAGCTAACACTAACTCTAACCCTGAATCTAATCCTACCTGAACCAAACCCTAAACCTAAAACTAGCCTAAAGCTAAGCCTATCCTAACGCTCACCCTAACCATAACAATAACTCTAATCCTAACACTAACATTTGACCCAAATCTTAAACCTTACCCTAACTCGAACCCTAACATAACCTAACCCAAACTCTAAAGCTAACATTAACTGAATACCTAAAGCCTAACCCTAACCATTACCCTACACTAAACCTAATTCTAACCCTAACTGTGCTCCTATACTTAAACTAAAGTTAATCTTATCCCTAATTCAAACCTTAACCCTAAAAAGAACCCTAAACATAAATCTTAAACTAAAAATAAACCAAACCCTAGTCCTTTAACTAAAAGCTCACCCTAACCCTAAATTTACCTCTAAATCTATCTCTAACCCTAAAACTAACCCTAACACTGACCCACACCCAAACTTAAATCTAACCCTAACACTAAGCCTAACACTGATCCTAACTTAAATTAAAGTGAATTCTAACCCTAATTCTAACCCTAACCCTAACAACAACCATAATACAAAATTTTAATTTAACAATAACCCTAACCCTAAAGACTTACCCTAAAAGTAAGCCGAAAACTAAATAAAACTCTAAAAGTAACTCGAACCCTAGCCTAACACTAACACTATCCTTAACCTTACCTCTAACCCAAACGTATATCAAACCCTAACTCTAACCCTAACTTAAAGCTAATGCTAACCCGAACCCTAACTCTGATCACAACCTTAAAACTAAAGCTAACATAACAACTAATTCTCATCCTAACCCTAACACTAACCCTAACCTTGAAACTAACCCTAAAACTAAAGCTTATC
>NW_011889276.1:192084-195527 GCF_000151845.1 Pteropus vampyrus | reverse complement strand
CCTAAATCCTAACCCTAACCCTAACCCTGAGTCTAACCCTAAAACTAATGCTAATACAAACCCTAATTCTATCCCTAACTCCAAGATTAACCCTAACCCTAAATTTTACACTAAAAATAACTCTAACCTTAACCACTTATCCTACACCTAACCCTAAATCTAAAGCTAACCCTAATCCTAAAACCATCCCTAACCCTAACCCTACCGTAACCTAAACCTAACCCTATCACAAACCATAATTTAACCATAATCTTAACCCTAACCCTAACACTAACCCTAAAAGAAACACAAACCCTAACCCTAAAGACGCACCCTAACCCTAATCCTAACCATAACCATAACCTAACACTAACACTGATACTAACCTTAAAACTAAAGTTAATCCTAACCCTGATTCTAACCTTAATCTTAAAAATAACTCAAAAAATAAATTTTGATCTAACAAATACCCTGACCCTAACTCCTTAATCTAAAGCTAATTCTAACCCTAATTTTAACTCTAAAACTACCTCTAACCCTAAGCCTAACACTAACATTATCCTTAACCCTAATTCTAACCCTAACCCTAACACTAACCCTGATCTTAACCTTAATCTAAAGATAATCTTAAACCTAATTCTAACCCTACCCCAACACTAACCCTAACATTGAATCTAACCCTAAAAATAAAGCTTATCGTAACCTTATTTCTATCCATTCCCTTAAATTTTACACTGACAATTAACCCTAACACTAACCTTAACCCTAAAACTAACCCTATCCTAAACCTAACCCTAATGCTAACACTTATCATAAATCTACCCATAATGTAACACTAACCCTAAAACTCACCCTAACACTAAAGCTATGTCTAAACTCTTACCCTAACTCTAACCCCATTCTCAACTCTAAACCGAACCATAACCTAAACCTAATTCTACCCCTAACCCTAACCGAACTGCTACCTTTAAAGCTAAACATAACACTAACCGTAACCGTAACCCTATCCCTGATCATAACCTTAAAACTGCAATTAATCTTATCCCTAATTTAAGTCCAACTCTAACAACAACCCAACCTTAAATTTTAAACGATCAATAACTCTGACAATAAACCCTTACAGTTAATCTAACCTTAACCAGAACTTTAACTATAAAACTAAACCTAACTCTAAAACTAAACCTAACTCTAACTCAAACCTTAACATTAACCTAAAGACTCATCCTAACACTAAAACTAAAGCTAATCTTAACCCTAATTATAATCCGAACACTAACACTAACCCTAACCCTAAATTTTACACTACCAATAAACCTAAACCTGACAACTTATGCTAAACCGAACCCTAACACTAACTTTTACTCTAAAACTAAATATAAGCCTAAGCTTATCCCTAAACATCACCCTAACCTTAACTCTAAACTAACCCTAACACTGATCCTAACACTAAAACTAAAGACAATTCTAAACCTAAATCGAACCCTAACCTTAAATTTTACACTAACAATAACATTATCTTTAACCCTTTTCCTCACTCTAACCCTAAACCTAAAAATAAGCCTAACCCTAATACTAACCCTAAACATAATTCTAACCCTAAGCTAAACCTAACACTAACCGTAACCCTAAACATATACCTATTCATAAAATAAACCTTAAGCAAACCCTAATGATAACCCCACCACTAACTTAAATAAGCCTAACCCTAATACTAACCCTAAACATAATTCTAACCCTAAGCTAAACCTAACACTAACCGTAACCCTAAACATATACCTATTCATAAAATAAACCTTAAGCAAACCCTAATGATAACCCCACCACTAACTTAACCCTAATCCTAACCCTAACCCAAACACTAAACCTAACTCTAACCTCTTGCCTTAAAGCTATCCCTAATCTAACCATAACCCTAATCCTAAGCTTACCCTAACCCTAACACAAACCCTAACCCTATCCCTAATGCTACACTAATACTTTACGCTCTAACGCGAATGCTAACTCTAAAACTAACTCTAATCTCTTACCCTAACTCTAAAAATAATTTTTCAGTAACAATAACCCAACCCTCAACCTCTGACCCTAAACATAACCCAAACACAAATTCAATTCTAAAACTAACTCTAACCCTAAACCTAACCCTAAATATAACTGAAACTTTAAACATGACCCTAACACTAACCCAAACCCAGATCCTAAACCAAATCTAAAGTTAATCTTAACCTTAATTCTAACCCTAACACTAAATTGACACTAAGAATAACCTGAAATCTAAACCCATACCTTAACCCTAACCCTAAATTCTAACCCTAACACTAAATTGACACTAAGAATAACCTGAAATCTAAACCCATACCTTAACCCTAACCCTAAACTTAATGCTAAACTTAACCTTAACAGTAACCCCAACCCTAACCTTATCAGTAACCATATCACTAACCCTGAACCATCACCCTAACCCTAACACTAACACTAACCCTAACCCTAAACCTACCACTAACACAAAACCCTAAACATAACTCTAAGCCTAACCCTAATTCTAACATTAACGTAACCCTAAACCTAACCCTAACACTACACTAATCATAATTATAAACTCTTACCCTAACCCTAACCCTAAACTTAACCTTAACCTAAGCGTAATCCTAAAGGTAACCCTGAACTAGTCCTAACCCTAATTCTAACCCTAACACTAATCCTAAATCTAACGTCATACCCTAACCCTAACCCTTAACATAACTGTAAACTTAAAACAAAACATAACTCTAAACGTAACCTTAATCTAAACCTAACAACAACCCTAACCCTAAAACCTAAAGCTCACCCTCACCCTATCCATAACCCTAAATTTTACACTAACTATAACCCTAACCTTAACCATAGACACTAACCTTAATTTACCCCTAATTTAACTCTAAAACTAACTCTAACTCTAACCCTAACCCTAAATCTAACCGAAACCTTAAATGTAACACTAACATCCAATCTTAACCCAGATCATAACCATAAATCTAAAGCTAATCCTAAACCTAATTCTAACCCTAACCCTAAAATTAGAGTAAGAATAACCCAAACAGTAAATCCATACCCTAATCCTAACCCTAACCCTAAACACTAACCCTAACCCTAAAACCTAACCATAACAATAACCCTTGCCATAACCTAAACCTAATCTTATCCTTAACAGTAACCCTAACCCTAACCCTAACCTAATGCTAACCTTAACATTTACAGTAACCCTAACACTAACACTGACTCTAACTGTAACACTAACCCTGAACACTATCCCTAACCCTAAACCTAAACCCTAACCTTAAATCTAATCCTTACCCTAATCTAACCCTAAACCTAACCCTAACCATAACGCTAATCTTAACGTAACCCTAACGCTAACACTAACTCACACACTAACCAAAATCTAAAGTCTTATACTAACCCTAACTCTAACCTAACTGTAAGTTTAA
>NW_011889276.1:188310-192034 GCF_000151845.1 Pteropus vampyrus | reverse complement strand
GCTAACACTAACCTTAAACCTAAATCCTAACTCTAACCTTAACCCTAACCCTATCCTGAATGTAACCCTAACTCTAACGAGAATGCTAACACTAAAGAAACTCTATCTTCTTACTCTAACTGTAACCCTAATTTTACACTAACAATGACCCGACCCTTAATCGCTGACCCTAAACATAACCCAAGCACAAATTAACTGTAAAGCTAACTCTTATGCTAAACCTAACCTAAATCTAACTGAAACCATAAACATAACCCTAAAACTACCCAAACCCAGACCCTAACCCTAAATCTAAAGTTAATCCTAACCCTAATTTTAACCTTAACACTAAATTTATACTAAGAATAACACAAACTCTAAACCCATACCCTAAGCCAGACTCTAAACTTAATGCAAAACTTAACCTTAACAGTAACCCTAACCCGAACCCTAACACTAACCCTACCCTAAATCCTACCCCTAACCCTAAATCCTAACCCTAAACCTAACACTAACCCTAACCCTAATTCTAACATTAACATAACCCTAAAAGTAACTCTAATCCTAACTAATCCTAACTATAAACTCTTAACCTAGCCCTAACCCTAAACTTAACCCTAACATAAATTTAACCCTAAACGTAACCCTGAACTAATCCTAATCCTAATTCTAACCTTAACACTAATCCTAAATCTAACCTCATGCCCTAACGTTAACCCTAAACATAACTGTAAACCTAACCCAAACAATAACGCTAAACGTAATGCTAACACTAAACCTAACACCAACCCTAACCCTAAAACTTAAACCTCACCCTAACTCTACCCTTAACCCTAAATTTTATACTAACAATAACCTTAACCTTAACTCCTGACACTAAACCTTACGCAAACCCTAATTTAACGCTAAAACTAAGTATAACCCTAAACCTACTCCTAAATCTAATTGAAACCTTAAATGAAACCTTAACACGAACCTTAACCCAAAACATAACCTGAAATCGAAAGCTAATCCTAACCCTAATTCTAACCCTAACTTTAAATTTACACAAAGAATAATCCAAACACTAAACCCATACCCTAATCCTAACCCTAAACCTAAACACCAACCCTGACCCTAATCTTAACGTACCCTAAACCTAACACTAAACCTAACACTCATCCTATCTCTAAACTCTTAAACTAACCCTAACCCTAAAGTTAACCCTAAAAGTAACCCTAACTGTAACCCTAACCATGACCCTAACATTAACGTAACCCTAAACAAAACCCTAACCCTAACACTAATACTAACTCTAAACTCTTACCCTAAACTTACGCCTAAACTTAACCCTAAATTAAACTTAACGTTAAGCATAACCCTAAACTAATCCTAACCCTAATTCTAACACTAACACTAATCCTAACTCTACCCTCATAACATAATCCTAATCCTAAACATAACTGTAACCCTAACCCAAACCATAACGCTAAAGAAAACCCTACCCATAAAACTAACCCTAACCCAACTCTAACCCTAATCCTAACACCAACTCTAACCCTAAACAATACAACTAAACTTAACCCTACCCCAACCATAAATTTTACACCAGCAATAACACTAACCTTAAACTCTGACACTAAACCTAATGCAAACACTAATTTAACACTAAAGCTAACTCTAACCATAAAAATAACCCTAAATCTAATCGAAACATTAAAAATAACCCTAATGATAACCCAAACCCAGATCCTAAACCTAAAGCTAAAGCTAATCCTAACCCTAATTCTAAACCTAACCCTAAATTCACACTAAGAATAACCCGAAGACAAAACCCATACCCTATCACTAATACTAAATCTAAACCCTAACCCAACCATAACCCTAAACCCTAACCCAACTCTAACCATTATCCTAACCTAATCCTAACCCTAACACTAACACTAACCCAAATTTAAACTTAAATCTAACACTAACCATAACACTAACTTTAACATAACCCTAACCCTTACACTAACCCTAACACTCATCCTAACTCTAAACTCTTTAAATAAATTTAACACTAATATTAACCATTACAGTAACCTTAGACCTAACTCTAAACCTAACCCTAATCCTAACTCAAATCATAACTTTAACCCGAAGCCTAAACATAACCCTAATCCCTAATCCTAACCCTAAACCAAACCCTAACTATAACCCCAAACATAACTTTAAACCTAACAATAAACATAACCCTAATCTCTAACACTAACCCTCACCCTATCCCAAACCCTAACCCTAACCCTAACCCTAAGCATAAACCTACCCCTAAACTAAACCTAACTTGAATTCCAATGGTAATTTTATTCCTAAACCTAAAGCTAACCCTGACCCTAAACCTAAAACTAAAGCTAATCCTAATCCTAATTATAACCCTAAACCTAACACTAACCATAACCCTGAACCTAACCCTAAAACTAATGCTAATCCTAAATTTAATTCTAACCCTAACCCTAACAATATTTCCAACCCTAAATTTTAAAATAGCAATGACCGTAACCCTAACCCTTACCCTAGCCCAAACCCTAAACCTAAGGCTAACCCTAACACTAAACCTAACCTTAACCCTAACTCTAACCCTAAACTGAACCCAAACTTAACCCTAACGCTAATCCTAATCCTAACGATAACTGTAATTCTAACACTAAACCTAACCCTAACACTAAACCTAACCCAAACACAAAACTAAAACTAAACCTAACTCTAATCCTGACCTGAACCCTAACTTAAACCTAACCCTAACCCTAAAACATAACCCTAACCCTAACCATAAACCTGTGTCTAACCTAAACTTAAATCTAATTCAAACCGTAATTCTACCCCTAACCCTAATACAAGACAGAACCCCAAATTTTACACTAACAATAACTCTAACTCCAGCCCCTCATCCTAACTCTAACCATAAACCTACAGCTATCTCTAACCCTAACACTAACCCTAACCATAATCATAACTTAAACATAACCCTAACCATAACCCTAACCATAAATCTACCACTAAACTAAACCTAACCCTAACCGTGACACTAAAGCCTGACCGAAACTCTAACCCTAATCATAACACTAATATTTTCCCTAAGTAAAGCTAATCTTAACCGAATTCTAACCCTAAACCTAACAATAAACCTTAAACTAAATTTTAAACTAAAGGTAAGCCAAAGCATAACCCCTTAAGCTAAACTTAACTCTAAACCCAACTCTAAATCTAAAACTAACCCTAACCTTAACCTCCACCCTAACATAAATCATAACCCTGAATTTAACCCTAAAACTAAAGCTAATCCTAACCCTTATTCTAACACTAACGCTAACACTAACCATAAACCTGAACCTAACACTAAAACTAAAGCTAGTCCGAACTTTAATTCTAACCATATCCCTAAATTATACACTAACGATAATCCAAACGTTAACTGCTTATCTTAAACCTAACCCTAAACCTAACCGAAACCTAACTCTAATCCTAAGGCTAACCTAACCCGACATTAACCCAGCCCCTACCCTAACCTTAGACAAACCCTAAACCTAATCCAAACACTAAACCTAACCTTTAATCCTAATGCTATCACTAACCCTAACACTAATCCTAACTCGAACTCTTACCCTCACCCTAACCTTCAAACTAACATAAACCTGACCCTAACACTAATACTAAGTCTATCGTTAACCCTAACCCTAACACTAATCCTACCGCAATCATAAACTTAACACCAACCCTAACCCTA
>NW_011889276.1:187815-188260 GCF_000151845.1 Pteropus vampyrus | reverse complement strand
TCGAACTCTTACCCTCACCCTAACCTTCAAACTAACATAAACCTGACCCTAACACTAATACTAAGTCTATCGTTAACCCTAACCCTAACACTAATCCTACCGCAATCATAAACTTAACACCAACCCTAACCCTAAACCTAAACCTAAATCTAAAGCTAACCCTAACCCTAATGATAAGCATAACCCTGACATAAACCTAATCGTAACCCTAATTTAAACCTAACCCTAACCCTAACCATAAACCTAATTCTAACTCTAACCTCTTATCCTAAACATAACCCTAACCCTGATCTTAATCATAAAACTAAATTTCAACCTAAACCTAATTCTAACCCTCACCCTAACACTAACCCTAACTCTAAATTTTACACTGACAATAAATATAACTGTAACCATTTACCCTACCTAACTCTAACTCTAACTTTAAGTGTAACACAAACGCTAA
>NW_011889276.1:182880-184940 GCF_000151845.1 Pteropus vampyrus | reverse complement strand
TAACCCTAACACTAACCCGAACACTAATGCTATGTCTAACTTCTTACCCTAACCCTAACCCTTATCTTATCCCTAACTTAAACCCTAACCTAAACCTAACCCTACCCCTAACCATAACCAAACCACTACCTTGAAAGCCTAACCATAACTCTAACTCTAACCCTAAACCTATCCCTGATCATAACCTTAAAAATAAATTAATCCTAAACCTAATTCTAACACTTTCCCTAACAATACCGTAACTTTAAATTTTAACCTAATAATAACAGTGATCATAACTCCTTACACTAAACCTAACCCTAAACCGAACTTTGACTCTAAAAGTAACCCTAACTCTAATCCTAACCCTAATATTAACCCTTACACTGATCCTTACACTAAAATTAAAGCTAATCCTAACCTTAATTGTAACTCGAAAACTAACACTAACTGTAATCCTAAATTTTGCACTAACAATAAATCTAAACCTGACTACTTACACGAAACCTAACCCTAATCGTAATTGTAAACATATACCTAACCCTAAAATAAACCTAAAGCAAACCCTAATGGTAATTCCACCCCTAACCTAATCCTAATCCTAATCCTAACCCTAACCCTATCACTAATCCTAAATCTAACCTCTTGCCTTAAAACTAACCCTATCCCTAACCTTAACCCTAAACCTAACCCTAAACCTATCCCTAATGCTAACACTAATATCTTACGATAAACCTAACCCTAACCCTTCTTTAAATGTAAAACTAATCCTAACCATAACACTAATCTTAACATTAACCCTAATCCTGATTCTAACACTAATAGTAAAGCTAAACCTAACCCTAATTCTAAGCCTAACCCTAACACTAACCCTAAATCTGAACCTACCCTAAAACTAAAGCTAAAACTTCCCCTAATTCTAACCCTAACCTTAAATTTACCCAACTGTAACCTAACCCTAAAAACTTACCCTAACCCTAAACCTAAACCTACCCCTAAACTAAACCTAACATGAAACCTAAGGATAACCCTAACCATAACCAATCCAAACCCTAACCCTAACCGTAATACTAATCCTAACTATCTTCTTAACCTAACACTAATCCTAACCATAACTGTAAACCTAACCCATTATTCTAACCCTAACCCTAAACTTAATTCCAAATCGTAACCGTAACACTAAACCTAACCCTGATCCTAACCCTAAAACTAAAGCTAATACTAAACATAATTCTAACGCTGACCATAACATTAACCCTAACCCTGAATTTTAAACAAACAATAACTTTAACCCTAACCCCTTATCCTAAACCTAACGCTAATATAACTTTAAGTCTAAAACTAACCCTAACCCTAACCCTAACTCAGAAACTAACCGGACCCCGGAATCTCACCCTAAAAATAAAGCTAATTCGAACAATATTTGTAAACCGAACAATAACACTAACACAAATCCGGATACTAACCCTAGCATTAAAGCTTATCCAAGCCCTAATTTTAAACCTAACCCTAAATTTTACACTAACAATAACTCTAAACCTAACCCCTTACCCTAACCCTGATCCTAACCTTTAAACTAAAGATTATAATAACCCTAATTCTAACCCGAATACTAAAGCAAATTCTAACCATGAATCTAAATGTAACCCTAAATTTTATACTAACAATAACACTAAACGAAACTCCTTACCCTACAACGAACCGAAAATTTAAACCAAAAGCTAACCCTAACTGAACCCTAACCCTAACCATAACTGTAAACCTAACCTAAACCCAACCCAAATCCTAACCCTAACCATAAACCTACACCTAAAATAAACCTTACCTAACGGTAACCCTAACCCTACCCTAATCCTTACCCTAACCCTAAATCTAACATTAACCCTAACCATAATCCTAAACCATAACCGTAACCATAATCCTATCACTAACCCTAACCCTGATCCTATTACTAAAACTAAAGCTAATCCTAACCCAAATTCTAACCCTAATCATAAATTTTGCACTAAAATAACCCTAAACCTAACACTTTCCTCTAACCCTAACCCTAAAACCAAAGTTAACCCAAAACCTTATAGTAA
>NW_011889276.1:179339-181580 GCF_000151845.1 Pteropus vampyrus | reverse complement strand
TACCCCTCAAAAGAACCTTACTAGAACCCTAACGTTAATCATATCCCTAACCTAATCCTAACCCTAACTCACACCGTAACCCTAACTCTAACCCTAAACATTACTCTAACTGTATCCCTACTACTAAACCTAACCCAAACCCTAATAGTAACCCTAACCTTAACACTACCCCTAATTTAAAACCTAAAACTAAAGGTAATCCTAAACCTAATTTTAACCCTATCTCTTACACTATCCCTAACCTAAAATTTTACACTTACAATAACCCTAACCCTAACCTCTTTCCCCAACCTAACCTAACCTTAACTTTAACTCTAAAACGAACGCTAACCCTAACATTAACCCTAACACTGATCCTAACACTAAACCTAAAGCTACTTCTAACTCTAATTCTAAACGGAACCAGAAATTTTACACTAACAATAACCCTAACTCTAACCCTTTAACCTAACTCTAACCCTTTAACCTATCCATAAACCTAAACTTAAATCTAAGCCTACCGGTAACATAAACATAACCTTAAGCCTAACCCAAACCATAATCCTACCTCTCAAATGAACCTTACCCTAACCCTAATAATAACCCTATCCCTAACCTAATTCTAACTCTAACCCTAACCCCAACAATAACTCTAATCCTAATCCTTACTCTAACCCGAACCCTAAAACTAATGGTAATCCAAATGCTAATAGTAACCCTAACCCTAACACTAACCCTTAACCTGATCTTAAGCCTAAAACTAAAGCTAAATCTAAACCAATTATAACCCTAATCCTAAATTTTAGCCTACAATAACCATAACCCTAACTTCTTACCCTGAACCTCACCCTAGATATATATTAACACTAAAACTGACTCCAAATATAATCCTAAACCTAATGCTAACCCTAACTCTAACCTTAACCGAAACCTAATCTAAACCCTATCATTAAACATATCTCTAAAGCTAATACTAATACTAAGTCTAACCTCTTACCCTAACACTAAACCTTACCCTAACCCTAACTCTAACACTAATCTGAACCCCTTACCTAACCCTAATCCTAATGTTAACTATAAAATTAACCTTAATCCTAACTTTAACCTTAATATTAACTCTAAGCTTGAATCTAACCCCAAAACTAAAGCTAATCGTAACTCTAATTCTAAACCTAACCTTAACATTAACGATAACCCTGACCCTAAAATAATATTAAAGATAATCCTAAATATAATTCAAAACATAAACCTAAATTATACGCTAAAAATGACCCTAAACTTAACTTCTTAACTTAACCATACCCTAAACCTACTGATAACCATAACTCTACCACTAACTCAAATGCTAACCCTAATGCTAACCTAAATCTAACCCTATCCCTAACCCGAACACAACCCTAAAACCGACCCTAACCGTAACCCTAACCTAAACCTAAACCTAAACCTAACCATAACCTAACCCTAAGCCTAAACCTTACCGTAACCCTAACACTAATCCTAACTCTAACCTCTTACTCTAACCTTGACCCAACCCTAACCAGAACCCTACATAACCTAACCTTAACTCTAAACCTAACACTAACACTTACCCTAAAGCCTAACCCTAACTGTAACCCTAAACCTAACCCTATTCCTACCCTTAAAATTAAAGTTAATCCTAACCCTAATTCTAACTCTAACTGTAAGAATAACCCTAATTCTGAATTTTAATCTAAGAAGAACACTAATCAAGACCCAAAACATAAACCTAAACCAAACCCTAAATTTAACTCTATAACTATGAACCTAACCTAATTTTAACATTAACCCTAATCCTGATCCTAACCCTAAAACTAATGTTAATCCAAACCGTAATTCTAACCCAAATGCTCTCACTAACCCTATCCCTGAACCTAAGCCGAAACTAAAGCTTATCCTATTCCTATTTCTACCCCTTACCCTAATATTTACAATAACAATAACCGTAACCTTAAATCTAACACTAACCCTAACCCTAACCCTAACAGTAACCCTTACCTAAACCTACCCTAAACCTAACCCTTACTATAAATCTAACCCTAACCTAACCCTAATCCTAAAACTAACCCTAATACAAATGGTATGTCTAACCTATTACCCTAACCCTATCACTAAACCTAACAGTTATATTAACCCTAAAACTTAAGCTAATGCTAACCCTAACCCTAACCCTAACTCTAACCCTAACACTAACCTAAACTTGACCATAACCCTAAATATATATCTACCTCTAAATTAAACCTA
>NW_011889276.1:177111-179214 GCF_000151845.1 Pteropus vampyrus | reverse complement strand
CTAATCCTAACTCTAAACTCTTACAATAACCCTAACCCTAAACCTGATACCAACCCTAAAACTAAAGCTATTCCTTACTCTAATTCTAACCGTAACGCTAAAACTAACTCTAACTCTAAATTTTACACTATCAACAATGCTAACCCTAACCCCTTACACTAAATCTAACATCTTACGCTAACCCTAACCCTAAATCTAAAGCTAACCCTAACTCTAACACTAACCCTAACCCTAATAGTCACACAAACCTAAACCTAACCCTAACCCTAACTATAAACCTAACCATAAGCTAAACGGAACTTATACCTAACTGTAATCCTAACCCTAACCCTAACACAAATTCTAAATCTAACTTGTTAACCTCAGGCTAACTCTAACCCTAACACTAAACCTAACCCTAATCCAAACCCTAACCTAAACTCTTACCTAAAACTAAAGATAATCCTAACCCTAAATCTAACGGTAACACTAGCAGTATAACTATTTCTAAATTTTACACTAAAAATAACCCAAAACCTTACACCTTACCCTAAACCTAATCATAACCATAACTTTAACTGTAAAATTAACCCTAATACCATATCTAAAGCTAACCCAAACCATAAACCTAATTCTAACATTAATGTTACCCCTCACCCAAATCCTAACCGTAACCCTAATACCAACTCAAAACCGAACACTAACCCTAACCACTTACCTTAACACTAACTCAATCCCTAACACTAACCCCTACCACTAATCTTAACCCTATTCCTAATCTTGATCCTACCCCTAAAACTAATGCTAACATTGACCATAACCCTAATCCTAACCCTAAATTTACCTCTAAAAGTAACCCTAACATTAACCCTAACCATAAAACTAACCATAACTCTAAATTTTATATGAACAATAACCAAAAACCTAACCCCTGACACTAAACCTAATCCTCAGCATAACATTAACTGCAAAACTAACCCTAATCCTAAACATAACACTAAACCTAAAGCTAACCCTAACCCTAGTACCCCTAAACTTAACCCATAATTTACCCCTAACCCTAACCCTAATCCATAACCCAAAGCCTAAACCTAACCGTAACCCTTTCCTTAAACCTAACCATATCCCTAACAATAAACCCTAATTGTAACTTTAAACCTAACCCTAACTCTGATCTTAACCCTAAAAATAAAGCAAAACCAAACCCTAACACTAATCCTAACACTAGAATTTGCACTAACATTAACCTTGACCATACCTCTTAGGCTAAAATTAATCCTAACCCTAAATTTAACATAAAACTAACTCTCAACTTAAATTTTACCCTAAAATTACCCCTAACTCTAACCTATAGCTGACCCTAACCCAAACACTAACCCTAACCTTAACGCTAACCCTAACCGAAACCTAATCCTAACACTAACCGCAAACCTAACCCTATACTAAAAGTAATCCGAACCTTAACAGTAACCCTAACCCTAACAGAACCTAAAGCCTAACTCGAACCCTAATATTAACCCTAATTTTTATCTTTTATCTCTTATCCTAATCCTAGCCCTAACCCTGACTCTACGCTAAAATTAAAGTTTATCATAAGCCTAATTCTAACCGTAACCATAGAACTAACCGTAACCGTGATCTTAATCTGAAAAACTAAAGCTTATTGTAAGCCTAATTCTAACCCTAACCGCAAAGTTTACACTAACAATAAATGTAACTCTAATTGCATACCCTAATCCAATCACTAAACCTAAAACTAACCTTAACCCTAAGGCTAACCTTAAAACTAATCAAAACCTAAACCTTACCCTAACCCGAACCCTAAATATAAACCCACACATAAACTAAAAGCAACCAAAACACTAAGGGCAACTCTAACCATAACCTAACTCTAACGCTAACTCTAACATTAATCATAACTCTAAACTCTTATGATAAACTTAACCATAACCATAAACCTAATTCTAGATGTAAAGCTAACCCAAACACTAACACTATCCCGAACAGTAACCCTAACCTTAACACTAAACCTAACCATAACGTGAACCCTAACTTTGATCCTAACTCTAAAACTAAAGCTAACCCTATCCATAATTCTAACCCTAACCATAACACTAACCCTAA
>NW_011889276.1:169867-177061 GCF_000151845.1 Pteropus vampyrus | reverse complement strand
ACCCTAACCCGAACCCTAAATATAAACCCACACATAAACTAAAAGCAACCAAAACACTAAGGGCAACTCTAACCATAACCTAACTCTAACGCTAACTCTAACATTAATCATAACTCTAAACTCTTATGATAAACTTAACCATAACCATAAACCTAATTCTAGATGTAAAGCTAACCCAAACACTAACACTATCCCGAACAGTAACCCTAACCTTAACACTAAACCTAACCATAACGTGAACCCTAACTTTGATCCTAACTCTAAAACTAAAGCTAACCCTATCCATAATTCTAACCCTAACCATAACACTAACCCTAATGCCAAATTTTACATTAAGAATAACCCTAACCCTAACGCCTTACCCATAACCAAAACCTAACACTAACTTTAACTCTAAAACTAACCTTAAACATAACCTTAACCCTAATATTAACCCTAACACTGATCCTAACCCTAAAACTAAAATTAATTCTAACCCTAATTCTAACCCTAACCCTAAATTTTACACGAACAATAACACTAACCCTAACCCTAAACTATAGCTAAACCTAACCCTAACACTAACCCTATCACTAAGCATAACCTTAACTTAAACCTAACCCGAATGCTAACACAAACTTGAAACCTTACCATGAACCCTATTCTTTATCCTAACCATAACCTTATACCTACATCTAATTCTAACCCCATATTGTAACTTTAACCCTAACCTTAACCTAAACCTCAACCTAAAACTAAACCTAAAGATAAACATACCCCTAAACTAAACCTTACCTGAACCCTAACGGTAACTCTAACTCTAACCTAATCCCCACCATAACTCTAACACTAAATCTAACCCTAACCCTAACCATAACCCTAACCTATACCTAACCCTAACTCTAACAGTAATCCTAAATATAAGCTATCACACTAACCCTAAACCTAAGGCTAAAATTAACCCTAAAACTAAACCTAACCTAAACGTAACCCTAACCCTAACTCTAACATAACCTTAACCCTAAACCTACCCTAACACTAATCCTAACTCTAAACTCTTACCCTAAACCTAATCCTAAAACTAACCCTAATCCTACCTCTAACCCTAAAACTAATACTAACACTACCCCTAACTCTGATTCTACTTCCAAAAGTAAAGCTAATACTAATTGTAATTCTAAACCTAACACTAATTCTAATCCTAGCCTAAATTTTAAACTAAAAATAACCCTAACCCTACCACTTAACCTAACCCTAACCTTAACCTAACGCTAACAGTAAACCCAACCGTAACCCTCACCCTACCGTACCCCAACCTAAACCTAAACCTAACCCTAACCCTAACTTCACAGGAACCCTAACATTAACCCTGTCCGTGAACCTAACCATAAAACTAAAGCTAATTCTAACATGAATACTAAACCTAACCCAAAATTTTATACTAACAATAATAGTAACTCTAACCATTACCCTAACCCTAAACCTAAACTTCAATCTAACCCAAATCTTAAATTTAACCTTAACACTAAACCTCACCCAGATCCTAACCCTAAATCTAAAGCAAATCCTAATCCTAATTGTAATCCTAATCCTAACAATAACCATAAACCTGATACTAACTCTAAAACTAAGGCTAATCCTAACTTAATTCTAAAATTAAACCTAAACTCTAACAAAAAACCCTAGCCCTAACCTCTATACCTAACTCTTACCCTAACCATAACACTAACCCTAACCCTACCCTAGCCCTAAACCTGAACTAAACCTAAACATAAACCAAAATGTAACCCAAAACTTAAAGGTAACCATAACACTAATGCTAACCCAGATCTTTACCCTAAATCTAACGCTAATCCTAATCCTAATTCTAACCCTAACCCTAAATTTTACACCAAGAATAACCCTAACGCGAACCCCATACCCTAACATTAACCCAAACCTAATGCTAACATAAACCTAACAGTAACCCTAACCCTAACACTAATCCAACCTAAACTTAACAGTAAGCCTTACCCTAACATGACCCTAATCCTAAAACTAACCCTAAACCTAACAATAACCGTAAACTAACCCTAAGTTTTATACTAACAATAACCATACACATAACGCCTGATCCTAAACCTAACCCTAACTCAAATTTAACTCCAAAACTAACTCTAACCCATACTCTAACCCTCAATCTAATCCAAACCTTTAAAGTAACCCAAACACTAATGCTAACCCAGTTCCTAACACTAAATCTAAATGTAATCCTAAATCTAATTCTAAAAGTAACCCTAAATTTTACACAAAGAATAACAATAACCCTAGGCCCATACCCTAACCCTAAGCATAAAACTAATGCTAATCTTAACCCTAATAATAACCCTAACCCTAACCCTAACCTTAAACTAAACCTAACCCTAATCCTTACCATAACCTATCCCTAATCCTAACCCTAACCCTAACACTAATCCAAACACTAATCTCTTACCCTAACATTAACCCTAACCCTAATCGTAACACAAACCTAAACGTAACCCTAACCTAAGCTAACCCTCACCTTAAACCTAACTTTAACCTAACTCTAATGCTACCCCTAACAATAATCTTAACTTTATCCTCTTCTCCTAAGCCTAACGCTAATGCTAACCCTAACCCTAACACTAACCCTAATCCTAAACTCTTTCCCTAACCCTATCTCTCACACTAACCTAGACCCTAACACTAAAGCATAACTCTAATTCTAAAACTAACACTAACCCTGAAACTAACGCTAAAACTAAAGCTAATCCTAAACCTAAATTTAACTCTAAAACTAACCCGAACCTTAATCTTAACCCTAATACTAACCATAAACTTCATCCTAACTCTAAAACTAAAGGTAATCCTAAGCCTAACCTTAAACGTAAACCTATAGCTTATGGTCACCCTAGCCCTAACCATAAATTTAACACTAAAACTTATCCTAACACTAAAACTAAAGCTAATATTAAACCTAATTCTAAGATGAACACTAACACTAACCCTACACATAATTTTTACACTGACAGTAAAACTAAACCTGACCACTTAATGTAAACCTAACTCTATCCCGAACTTTTACTATAAAATGGAACCTAACCCTAAACTCACTCAAAACTTAACTCAAACACTAACCCTAAGAATGATCCTAACATTAAGACTAAAGCCAATCATAACCCTAATTCTAACCCTAACACTAACACTAAGCCTAACCCCTTACCTTAACCATAACCCTAAACCTAATGATAACACTAACACTAATTCAAACACTAACCCTAATCCTAACGTAAACCTAACACTATGCATAACCCTAACTTAACCCTAAAACGAACCCTAACCATAACACTAACCTAAACCTAAACCTAATCCTAACCCTAACCCTAACCTAAACCTAAACCTAAAGCTAACCATAACCATAACACTAATCATAACTCTAACCTCTTACCCTAACCTGGACCCTAATCCAAACCCTAACATAACCTAACTCTAACCCTAAACCTAACACTAACTCTAACCTTAAGCCTAACCCAACCTGAACCCTAAACCTAACGCTATTCCTACGCTTAAATTAAACTTAATTCTAACCCTAATTGTAACTCTTACCCTAACAATAACCCTAACTCTAAATTTTAAAGTAACAATAACGCTAGTCCTAACCCATAACATAAACCTTACCCTAACCCTAAATTTAACACTAAAACTAACTCTAAACCTAACCTAATTTTAACATTAACCCTAATGCTGATCCTAACCCTAAAACTAATGTTAATCCAAACCATAATTCTAACTTTAATGCTCACACTAACCCTAACCCTGAACCGAACCCTAAACTAAAGTTTTCCAAACCCTATTTCTACCCTAAATTTTGCACTAACAATAAACCTATCCCTAACTCTAACCCTAAGAGTAACCCTTACCTAAACCTAACCCTAACTATAACTTTACGATAAATCTACCCCTAACCTAACCCCAACCAGAAAATTAATGCAAATAAAAATGCTATGTCTAACCCTTTACCCAAACCCTAACACTAAACTTAACAATAATACAACCCAAAGCTTAAGCTAATGCTAACCATAACACTAACCCTAAATGGAACCCTAAGCCTAACCTAAACATAACCTTAATCCTAAATACATATCTATCCCTAAATAAAACCTAACATGAACCGTATGGTAACCCAATTCTAACTTAATCTTAACGCTGACCCTAAACCTAACACTAATACTAACTCTAAAATCTTACCCTAAACCCAACCCTAACCCTAATCCTAACCCTAAAACTAAAGCTAATTCTAACCTTAATTCTTATCGTAACCACAAAACTAACACAAAACCTAACCTAACTATCAATAACTCTAACACTAAACCCTAATATTAACTCTAACACTTACCCTAAACCTAACCCTAAATCTAAAGCAAACCCTAACTCTAACACTAGCCCTAACCATAACAGTAACTCTAACCTAAACCTAAACCTAAACCTAAACCTAAACCTAAACCTAAACCTAAACCTAAACCTAAACCTGACCCTAACTATAAACCTAACCATAAGTTAAACCCAAACTGACCTAATTGGAACCCTAACCCTAACCTAAACCATATTCCTAACCCTAACCCAAAAACAGATTCTAAATCTAACTTGTTACCCTAACTCTAAACCTAACCATAACCCTATACCTAACACTAATACAAAGCCTAACTTTAACTCTTACCTAAAAGTAAAGATAATCCTAACCCTAAATCTAACCCTAACACTAACATTAAAATTATCTCTAATTTAAACTAACAATAACCCAAAACCTTATCCCTTACACTAAACCTACTTTTAACCATAACATAAACTGTAAAACTAACCACAACACTAATCCTAACACTAAATCTAAAGCTAACTCTAACCTTAAGAGTAACCCTAATTCTAACACTAACGTTACTCCTCACCCAAACCCACACCCTAATCCTAACCCCTAACCCAAACCCAAACACTAACCCTAACCAATCAAATTAACACTAACGCAATTCCTAACACTAACCCCTAACCCTAACCTTAACCCTATTCCTAATCCTGATTCTACCCCTAAAACTAATGCTAATATTAACACTAAACCTAATCCTAATCCTAAATTTATCTCTAAATCTAACCCTAAAATTTACTCTAACCCTAAAACAAACCCAAACTATAAATTTTACACTAACAATAACCCAAAACCTAACACCTTATCCTAAACCTAATCCTAAGCACAACTTTAACTGTAAAACTAACCTTAATCTTAAACATAACATGAAACCTAAAGCTAACCCTAACCCTAAGAGTAGCGATAAACTTAACCCATAACTTACCCCAACCCTAAAATTAACCCTATCCCTATCACTAAATCTAAACCAAATTTAAACGTTACCCTAACACTAACCTTAACTCAGATTATAACCCTGAATCTAAAGCTACTCCTAAACTAATTCTAAACCTAATCCTAAACTTTACACTAAGAATAACCTTAACACTAACCCTATACCCTAAAACTAACCCTAAACCTAACACTAAGCTTAACCCTATCAGTAACCCTATTCCTAACCCTAACTGTAACACAAAACTTAACCCTTACCCTAACACTAACCCTTTCCCTAACCCTAACCGTTACACCAACTCTAACAGTAGACCTTAAATCTAACCCTAACCCTACCCCTAACCCTAAATTTTACACTAAAAATAACACTAACATTAACCCTAACAGTAAACCTAATGAAAACACTAATTTGACTCTAAAACTAACTCTAACCCTAACTCTAACCCCAAATCTAACTGAAAACTTAAACATAACCCTAACACTTACCCTAACCTAGATCATAACCCTAACGCTAAAGCTAATCCTAACCCTAATTATAACCCTAAATCTAAATTTTCAGTAAAAATAGCCTGAACACTAAACACATACCATAGCCCTAACCCTAAACCTAAACCCTAACCTACACCCTGAACCCTAACCCTAACCATTACCCTAACCTAAAACTAATCCTATCCCTAACACTAACTCTAAATCTAACCCTAAACTTAACGCTAACCCTAACCCTAATGGTAGTGTAACCCTAACTCTGACACTAAAACTAAGACTCATCCTAACACTAAACTCTTAATCTAAACCTAACTGTAAACTTAACCCTAAAAGTAACGCTAACCGTAACCCTAACCCTACCCCTAACATTAACGTAAACCTACACAAAACCCTAAACCTAGCACTAATCCTAACTCTAAACTCTTACACTAACCCTACCTTTTAACCTGACCCTAACCTAAAATTAACCCTAACCATAAACCTAAACTAATCCTAACCCTAATTCTAATACTAACACTAATCCTAAATCTACCCTCATACCATAATCTTAATTCTAAACATAACTGTAACCCTAACACAAACCATAACGCTAAAGGAAAACCTAACCCTAACCCTAACTCTAACCCTAACCCTAACCCTAACACCAACTCTAACCCTAAACCTTAAATCTAAACTTAACTCTACCCCTAACTCTAAATTTTACGCTAATAATAAACCTAAACTTAAACCCTGACACTAAACATAACACAAACCCTAATTTAAATCTAAAACTAACTCTAACCCTAACCATAACCCTCAATTTAATCGAAACCTAAAACGTAATCCTGACAATAACCCAAAACCAGATCCTAACACTAAATCTAAAGCTAATTCTAACCATAATTCGAAACCTAACCCTAAATTCACACTAAGAATAACCCAAACACTAAAACCATACCCTATCCCTAACCCTAACTCTAAACTTAACCCTAACCCTAAGCCGAACCAAAAACCCTAACCCAACCCTAACTCTTACCCTAACCTAATGTTAACCCTAACCCTAACACTAACCTTAACCTTAATGTAACCCTAACCTTAACACTAACCCTAACCTAACCTAATGTAACCCTAACCCTAACACTAATCCTAACAGTCATCCTAAATCTAATCTCTTAAATTAACCTTAAACCTAACCTTAACCCTATCAGTAACCCTCACCCTAACCCTTACCCTAACCCTAACCCTAAACCCTAACCCTAACTCTGACCCTAAACCCTAACCGTAAACCTAACACTTACCCAAAACTAACCCTAACCCTAACCCTAACCCTAAACCAAACCTTAACGTAACCCTAACCCTTACACTAACCATAACACTCACTCTAACTCTAAACTCTTTAACAC
>NW_011889276.1:165817-169118 GCF_000151845.1 Pteropus vampyrus | reverse complement strand
TTACCCTAACCATAACCTTAAATCTAAGAGTAACACTAACACCAACCCTAACCCTAACTCCAACTCTACGTAAAAGTAGCCCTAACCCTAACTTAAAACTAACCCTAATCCTAACATTGACACTAAATCTAACTCTAACTTCTTAACTAACCCTAATTCTAACACTTACCGTAACGATAACTCTAACTCTAAATTTTTAATTTACAATAACCCTATCCCTAACCCATTTCCCTAACCATAACCCTAGCTTTAACTCTAAAATTAACTCTAACATGAACCATAACACTAATATTAACCCTTACCCTGATCATATCCCAAAAACGAAAGCTAATCCTAACTCTAAATCTAACCGTAATCTTACCACTAAACCTAATCTTAACTCTAACCCTATCCTTAACACTAATCCTAATTCTTAACTCTGACCCTAACCCTAACACTAACCCTAACCTGAACCCTAACCTAAACCTAACCCTAACCATAAACCAAACCATAAACCTACTGCTAAACTAAAAGTAACTCTAACCCTAACACTAGAGCCTAACCGAACTATAACTCTAATCATAACCATGATCCTTACCCTAAAACTAAAGCAAATATTAACAAAATTCTAACCCTAAACCTAACAATAAACCGTACCCTAAATATTAAATTATCGGTAAACCGAACCCTAATCCCTTAAGCTCAACCTAACTCTAACCCAACTTTAAATCTAAAACTAATCCTAACCTTAACCTCAAACCGAACATTAACCCTAACTCTGAATCTAACCCTAAAACTAAAGATAATCCAAACCCTAATTCTAACCTGAACAATAACACTAACCAAACCCTCAATCTCAACCTAAAACTAAAGCTATTCCTAACTTTCATTCTAACCATATCCCTAAATTGTACACTGACAATAATCGTAACCTTAACTGCTTACCTCAACCCTAATATTAAACGTAAGCCGAACCCTGAAACTAACACTAACACTAAACCTAACCATAATCCTAAACTAAACCTAACACTAACCTAACCCTAAACTAACCCTAAGCCTAACCCTAACCCTAACACTCAACCTAAAGCTAACCCTAACCCTAACATTAGGCCAAAGCCTAACCCTAAACTTAACAGAATACCTAAACCTAATCCCAACTCTAACCCAAACCCTTAACACTATATCTATCAATAAACCTAACACTAATCATAACTCTATCTTCTTACCCTCACTATACCTTCAAACTACCATAAACCTGACCCTAACACTAATACTAAGTGTATTGTTAACACTAACCCTAAACCTAATCCTACACCTTTTCCATAAACTTAACCCCAACCCTAACCTTAACCCTAACCATAAAGCTAACCCTATCCCTAACCTAAAGCTAACCATAACCCTAATTTAAACCTAATGCTAAACCTAACACTAATTCTAATTCTATCCTCTTACCCTAACCATAACCCTAATTCTGATCCTAAACCTAAAACTAAATTTCATCCTAACTCTAATTCTAACTCTCACCCTAACACTAACCCTAACCCTAAATATTACACTAACAATAAATATAACCGTCACCACTTACCCTACCTAAATCTAACTCTAAATTTAACTCAAAAACTAACGCTAATCCTAAAATTAATATTGACCCTAACCCTAACCCTACCTTAACACTAACCCTACCCTAATTCTAAGCTAAAACTAACACTAATCCTAACCCTACCCATAAACCTACTACAAAAATAAACATTGACTGAACCCTAACAGTAACCCTAACACTAACCCTAATCCTAAATCCTACCCATAACTCTAGCCCTAACACTGAACCTAACCCTGATCCTATCCCTGAAACTAAAGATAATCATAACCTAATTCTACCCTAATTATAAATTTTAAACTAACAGTACCCCTAACCATAACACCTTACTGTTATGTGAATCCTAAAACTAAAGCTAACCCAACACCTAATAGTAACCTTTACCCTAACACTAACTCTAAACCTGATCTTAACCCTAAAACTAAAGCTAAATCTAACCCAATTCTAACCCTAACCCTAAATTTTACACTAACAATAGCATTAACCCTAACCAGTTTCCCTTATGCTAACCCTAAACTATAGCTAGGCCTAACCCTAACACTAAGCCTATTCCTAAGCATAAACTTAACCTAACCCTGACCCAAAGCCTAATGGTAACCCTAACCCTAACCTAACCCTAACCCTATCCCTTACTCTAACACAAATCCTAAATCTAACTTCTTACCCTAAACCTAACCCTAAACCTAATTCTAACGCTAACTCTAACCAAGATCCTAACCCTAAAACTGAAGATAATCCGAACCCTAATTAAACCCTAACCCTTACACTACCGTAAACCTGAATTTTACACTAACAATAACCCAAAAACAAACCCCTAACCATAAACCTAATCCTAAATATAACTTTAACTGTAAAACTAACCGTATCACTAACCTTAACACTAACCCTAAAGATAAATCTAACCCTATACACTACCGTAAACCTGAATTTTACACTAACAATAACCCAAAAACAAACCCCTAACCATAAACCTAATCCTAAATATAACTTTAACTGTAAAACTAACCGTATCACTAACCTTAACACTAACCCTAAAGATAAATCTAACCCTAAGACCAATCCTAAGAAAACCCTAAACTTACCCCTAAGACTAAATTTAACCCAAACCCTACCACTAACCCAAACTTAACACTAACCCAAACCCCTTACCTGTTCCTAACAATAAACCTTAACCATAAATAAACCCTAACCATAATCCTAATCCTAACTCTAAAACTAAAGTAACCCTAAACCTAACCATAACCCTAACCCCAAATTAACTCTAATCTTAACCCTGATCTTAATCCTAAGATAAAGCTAATCGTAAATGTAATTCTAACCCTAACCCTAAAAATATTTCCAACACTAAATTTTAAACTGACAATGACCCGAATCCTAAACTCTTACCCTAAATTTGACCCTAAGTCTAAATTTAAATCTAAAACGATAACCTAACCCTAAAATAAACCTTAATTAAACCTTAACGGTAACCTTACACCTACCTAATCCTAATCATAACCCTAACCCTAACACTAATCCTAACTCTAAACTCTTGCCTTGAAACTAACTATAACATTAACCAGAACCCTATCCTAAACCTAACCCTAACTGTAACCCTAAGCCTAAACCTAACCCTAGCTTCAACCCTGAGTCTAACCCTAAAACTAAAGCTAATCCAAACCCTAATTCTATCCCTAACCCTAAGATTAACCCTAATCCTAAATTTTACACTAACAATAACACTAA
>NW_011889276.1:159257-163262 GCF_000151845.1 Pteropus vampyrus | reverse complement strand
TAACCAAATCCTAAATCTAATCCTGGTCCTAACCCTAAAACTAAAGCTAATACTAACCATAATTCTAACCCTGACAATAACAGTAACCCTAAACCTCAATTTTAAACAAACAATAACGTTAACCCTAACCCCTTATCCTAAACATAATCCTAAATATAACTTTAAGTCTAAAACTAACCCTTACTCTAACCCTAACTCAAACATTAACCCGAACCCTGAGCCTCACCCTAAAAATAAAGCTAATGCGAACAATAATTCTAACCCTAACCCTAAAAATAACCCTAACCCTCATACTAACCTTAACACTAAAGCTTAACCTAACTCTAATTCTAACCCTAACTCTAAATTTTATACTAACAATAACTCTAAACCTAACTCCTTACCCTAACAGTGATCCTAAACTTAAAAATAAAGATTTTACTAACCCTAATTCTAAAACTAACACTAACACGAACTCAAACCCTGTTCCTAACCGGATACAAAAACTAATCTTAACATTGAATCTAAACCTATCATAATTTTTAAACGACGATAACCCTAACCCTAACCCCTTATCCTAAACTGAATCCTAAACTTAAAGCTAACAATAACCCTAACGCTAAACCTAACCCTAACCCTAACTCTAACCCAAATTCTAATTGTAAACCTAACCTAAACTTAACCCAAATCCTAACCCTCACCATAAACCTACACCTAAAATAAACCTTACCCAAACCCTAACGTTAACCCTAACCCTAACCTAATCCTAACCCTAACCCTAACCCTAACGCTAACCTTAGCCCTAATCCTAAACCCTAACCATAACCCTAACACGATTACAGACCCTAACCTCGATCCTCTCCCTAAAACTGAAGCTAATCCTAACCCTAATTCTAACCCTAATCATAAATTTTACTCTAATAATAACCCTCACACTAACACATTTCTCTAACCCTAACCCTAAAACTAAAGGTAACCCAAAATCTTATAGTAACTCGAACCCTAACACTAACCCTAAGCCTGATCTAAACCATAAAATAAAGCTAAATCTAACCCAATTCTAACTCTAAACCTAAATTTTACACTAATAATAACCATAACCCTAAGCCCATCCCCTGAACATAACACTAAATCTAAATTAACTCTAAAACTAACTCTGAACATAACCCTAAACCTAATGCTAAACCTAACTCTAACCCTAAACTAAACCTAATGCTAACCCTAACCCTAAAACTATCTTTAACACTAACACTTATCCTAACTCAAACCTCTTACCCTAACCTTAACCATTACCCTACCACTAACTCTAATGCTAAAACGAACCCCTTACAATAACCCTAACCATAACCCTAACTCTAACACTATAGCCTAACCATAAACATAGCCCTAACCATAACCCTGATCCTAATACTAAAACTAATGCTAATCCTAACCCAAATTCTAACCCTAACAATAAATCTTACATTAAATTTTAAACTAACAATAAACCTAACCCTAACAACTTAACATAAAAATAACCTTAATCCTAACTTTAACTCTAAAACTAACCCTAACCCTTAACTTAACCCTAACATTAACCCTAATCTTGAATCTAACCCTAAATTAAAGCTAATTGTAACCCTAATTCTAACCCTACACCTAACACTAACAATAACCCTGATCCTAACACTAATATTAAAGCTAATCCTAAATATAATTCTTAACATAAACCTAAATTAAATACACTAACTATACACCTAACCTTAACCCCTTACATTAACCATAATTGTAAACCTAATGCTAACCTTAACTCTAACAATAACTCAAACCCTAAATATTACACTAACAATAAATTTGACTCTTACTTCTTACCCTATTCTAACCCTAACTCTAAATTTAACTCTAAAACTACCCCTAACATTAACCTTAACCTTAATATTAACACCAAACCTGATCCCAACCCTAAAACAAAGCAAATCCTTACCGTAATCTAAACCTTACCCTAATACGAACCATAAAGCTGATCCTAACCATAAAAGTAAAGTTAATCTTAACCCTAAACCTAACCCTAAACCTACAGTTAACCAAAACTCTAAACCTAAAGTCTCACCCTAATTGTAACCCTAATTCTAATTGTATTCCTACACTTAAATTAAAGTTATTCCTAAACCTAATTCTAACTCTAATCCTAACAATAACCCTAACTCTAAATTTTAAACTACCAATAACGCTAATCCTAACCCATACCATAAACCTAACCCTAACGCTAATTTTAACCCTATAACTAACTCTAAACCTAACCTAATTTTAACATTAACCCTAATCCTGATCCTAACCAAAAACTAACGTTAATCCAAACCATAATTCTAACATTAATGCTCACACTAACCCGAACCCAGAATTTAACCTTAAACTAAAGCTTATCCTAAACCTATTTCTACACCTTACCCTAAATTTTACACTTACAATAACCCTATCCCTCACTCTAACCCTAACACTACCACAAACTCTAACAGTAACACATACTTAAACCTAACCCTAACCCTAATCCTTACGATAAATCTACCCCTAACCTAACCCTAACCCTAAAATTAACCCAAATACAAATGCTATGTCTAACCTCAACTACCCTAACCCTAACATTAAATCTAAAAGTAATACTAACCCTAAACCTTAAGAGAACGCTAACCATTACACAAACCGTAACCCTAACCCTAACTCTAACCTAAACATAACCCTAATCCTAAATATACATCTACCCCTAAATTAAACCTAAACTGAACTGTAATGGTAACCCTTAACCTTAACTCTAACCCTAAACCTAACACTAATCCTAACTCTAAATTCTTATAATAACCCTAACCCTAAACCTGATCCTACCCCTAAAACTAAAGCTAACATTAACGCTTCAACACAATCCTAACCCTAAATTTAACTCTAAAACTAACCCTGATATTTACCCTAACTCTAAGACTAACCCTAACTCTAAATTTTACATTAAAAATAACCCAAATCCTAACCCTTTAACTAAACCTAATCCTATGCATAACTTTAACTGTAAAACTAACCCTAATCCTAACCATAACTCTAAACCTAAAGCTAACCCTAACCCTAAGAGTAGTCCTAAACTTAACCCATAACTTAACCCTAAACCTAAGACTAACCATAACCACTAACCCAAACCCTAAACCTAAACATAGCCCCTTACCTTAAACCTAACACCATCCCTAACACTAAACCCTAATCATAACATTAAACCTAACCCTAACACTGATCTTAACCCTAAAAATAAAGTGAACCCTAACCCTAACACTAATCCTAACCCTAAAATTTACACTAACAATAAAAAAAAATTACACTACCTCTTACCCTAAAACTAACACTAACCCTAAATTTAACTTGAAACTAAGCCTAAACTTAACATTAACCGTAACATTACCCCTAACCCTAACCGATAGCTAACTCTAACCCTAACTCTAACCCAAACCCTAACCTTGTCTTTAACATAAACCCTAACTCTGATTCTAACCCTAAAACAATATCTAATACTAACCCAAAAACTAATGCTTACCCTATCACTAACCCTAACCCTAAACCTAACACTGACCTTACTCTGTTATGCTAACTGTAACCGTAACCCTATCCATAAAGCTACCACTGAACTGAACTTAACCAGAACCCTAACGGTAATCCTAACCGTATTCTAACACCAACATTAACTCTAAACCTAACACAAATCCTAAATCTAAATTCTTACCCTAACCCTAACACCTTATGCTAACCCTAACTCTAAACAAGATTCTAACTCTAAAATTAAGGATAATTCTACCCTAATTCTAATTCTAAATTTAACATTAACCCTAAGTCTACATTTAACACTAATAATAAAGCAAAACATAACCCCTTACACTAAACCTAATCCTATCCCTAAGTTTAACTCTAAAATTGACCCTAACTCTAACCCTAACACAAAACCTAAAGCTAAATCTAACCCTAAGTGTAACCCTAATCCTAAACACTTACCATAAACATAACAGTATCCGTAAA
>NW_011889276.1:149856-159207 GCF_000151845.1 Pteropus vampyrus | reverse complement strand
TAAAACTAACCCTAATCCTAACCATAACTCTAAACCTAAAGCTAACCCTAACCCTAAGAGTAGTCCTAAACTTAACCCATAACTTAACCCTAAACCTAAGACTAACCATAACCACTAACCCAAACCCTAAACCTAAACATAGCCCCTTACCTTAAACCTAACACCATCCCTAACACTAAACCCTAATCATAACATTAAACCTAACCCTAACACTGATCTTAACCCTAAAAATAAAGCGAACCCTAACCCTAACACTAATCCTAACCCTAAAATTTACACTAACAATAAAAAAAAATTACACTACCTCTTACCCTAAAACTAACACTAACCCTAAATTTAACTTGAAACTAAGCCTAAACTTAACATTAACCGTAACATTACCCCTAACCCTAACCGATAGCTAACTCTAACCCTAACTCTAACCCAAACCCTAACCTTGTCTTTAACATAAACCCTAACTCTGATTCTAACCCTAAAACAATATCTAATACTAACCCAAAAACTAATGCTTACCCTATCACTAACCCTAACCCTAAACCTAACACTGACCTTACTCTGTTATGCTAACTGTAACCGTAACCCTATCCATAAAGCTACCACTGAACTGAACTTAACCAGAACCCTAACGGTAATCCTAACCGTATTCTAACACCAACATTAACTCTAAACCTAACACAAATCCTAAATCTAAATTCTTACCCTAACCCTAACACCTTATGCTAACCCTAACTCTAAACAAGATTCTAACTCTAAAATTAAGGATAATTCTACCCTAATTCTAATTCTAAATTTAACATTAACCCTAAGTCTACATTTAACACTAATAATAAAGCAAAACATAACCCCTTACACTAAACCTAATCCTATCCCTAAGTTTAACTCTAAAATTGACCCTAACTCTAACCCTAACACAAAACCTAAAGCTAAATCTAACCCTAAGTGTAACCCTAATCCTAAACACTTACCATAAACATAACAGTATCCGTAAATCTAAACCTTAATCTTAGTCTTACCCTATCCCTAACCCTGATCCTAACACTAAAACTAAAGCTACACCTAACCCTACAACTAAATTTTACACTAACAAAAATGTTAACCCTAACCCCTTACCCTAAATTTAGCCCTAACCCTAAATTTATCTCTAAAACTAACCTTAATCGTAACCTTAACCCTAATATTAAAACCTACCCTTATCCTAACCGTAAAAATAAAGCTAATCCTAACTGTAATTCTGACTCTAAACCTAACATTAACCATAAACCTGATTGTAACCCTAAAATTAAACCTAATCCTAATCCTAACCATAACACTATACCTACAGCTAACCCTATGCCTAACCCTAACCTAAACCTAACCTTAAACCTAATTTAAATCTAAAAGTAATCCTAACCCTAAACCTAAACCTAACCCTAAATTTTAAACTAACAATAAACTTAGTCCTAACCCTTTATTCTAGACCTAACTCTAAATCTAATTTAAGTCTAAAAGCAACCATAACTCTACTCCTAACCCTAACATTAACCCGAACCCTAATCCTAACACTAAAACTAAAGCTAATCCTAACCCTAACACTAATTCTAACCCTGACCGTTACTCTAACCAAAACCTAACCCTAATCCTAAAACTAACCATAAACCTACACCTAAACTAAACCTTACCTGAGCCCTAACGGCAATCGTAAAACTAACCTAATCCTAACCCTAACCCTAACCCTATGCCTACCCCTAACCCTAACATTAACTCGAACTGTGACCCTAACCCTAAAAATCAAGTTAATGCTAACCATAATGCTAAAGCTAACCCTAACACTTACCCTAACCCTGATCCTAACCCTAACACTAAAGCTTATCCTAACCCAATTTCTAAACCTAACCCTAAATTTTACACTAACAATAACTCTAAAACTAATTGCTTACCCTAAGCCCAACCCTAAACCTAAAGATAACCCTAACCATTACACTAACCCTAATTCTAATCCTAACAATAACCTAAACCTAACCCTAAGCCTAACCATAAAGCTAACCCTAAACTAAACCTAACATGAACCCTAAAGATAACTCTAACTCTAACTTTACTTTAACATTAACCCAAACCCTCACACTAATCCTAAATCTAAACTCTTACCCTAACCCAAACAGTAACCCAGACACTCACCCTAAAACTAAAGCTAATCATAAACCTAATTCTAACCCTAACGCTAACTCTATCCCTAAGCATATCCCTAATCGAAACCTAACCAGAACTCTAATGGTAAGCTGAACATTAAACTAATCTTAACCCTAAACCTAAACCCTAACACTGGCCTAACCCTAACCCTAACCCTAATCCTAACCGTTTATTCTAAACCTAACCCTAATCTTATACGTAATCGTAACCGTGATCCTAACGCTAAAACTGAAGCTAATCCTAATCATAATTCTAACCTTAACACTTACACTAACCCTAAACCTAATTTTACAATAACAATAAGCCTAACCCTAACCCTTTAACCTAAACCTAAGCGTAACGCTAACTTTAACTCTAAAACTAACCTTAACAGTAACCCTAACCCTAACAATAACTGCTTACCCTAACATTAACCTTAAATCTAAACCTAAACCTAACTCTAAAGCCTAGCAATAGCCCTAACCTGAACCCTAACCCAGATCCTAAACCTAAAACTATAGGTAATCTTAAAGTTAATTTGAACCCAAATCTAACAATAACTCTAACCCTAAATTTTAAACTATCAATAACACTAACCCTAACCATTACCACAATTATAACACTAATCCTGCATTTAACTTTAAAAATAACCCTAACCCTAATACTAACATTACCCCTGATACTAAACCTAAAACTTAAGCTTATCCTAACCCTGAGGCTAACTCTACACCAAACACTAACCATAAAGCTGATGCTAACCCCAAAACTAGAGCTAATCATAACTTTAATTCTAAATCTAATCCTAAAATATACTCTAACAATAATCCTAACCCTAACCCATTCCTTAAACCTAAACCTTAACCTAATGCTTACCCTAAACCTAACACTAACCCTAACCCTAACCCTAACCCTAATCCTAACCTAAACCTAAACGTAAACCTAACCCTAACCAAAGCCCTTGCACTACTCCTAAATCAAACCTCTTACCTGAACACTATCCATAAAAATATCACTAAACTAAACCTAACGTGAACCCTAATGGTAATCTAATCCCTAACCCTAACCCTAAACCGGAACCTAACCCTAAAAAGAAAGTTAATCCTAATCATAATTCTAACCCAACCCTTACACCAGCTCTAAACCTAAATTTACACTAACAATAAGTCTAACCCTAATCCCTTAACCTAACCCTAACCCTAACCCTAAACCTAACCTTAACCCTAACCCTTTACTCTAATGTTAACCTTAAATCTAAACCTAACACTAACTCTAAAGACTAACAATAGCCCTAAACTCAACCGTAACCCAGATCCTAAATCTAAATAAAGCTATTACAAACCTTAATTCTAACCCAAACCTAACAATAAACCTAACTCTAAATTTAAAACTATCAATATCACTAACCCTAACCCCTTACCATAAAGATAACACTAACACTAAATTTAACTCTAAAACTAACCCGAAACATAACCCTAACATTAACCCTGACCATAAACCTAAACCTAAAACTTAACCTTATCCTAAACCTAATTCTAAACCTAACCCAAACACTAACCATAAACCTGATACTAACACTAAAACTAAAGCTAATACTAACTTTAATTCTAAATCTAACCCTAAAATATACACTATCAATAATCCCAACCCTAACACCTTCCTTAATCCTAACATTAACCTAATGCTTACCCTAACCCTAACACTATCTCTAACCCTAAAACTAATCTTAACATAAAATTAAGCCTAACCCTAACCTTATCTTAACCTAAAGCTAACACTAAACCTAACCATAATCTAAACCTAATCCAATTCTTAAAACTGAACATAGCCGTAAACCTAACCGTAACCCTAACACTTATCCTAAATCTAACCTCTTACCCTAACGCTAACCTTAAAACTAACCTTAACCCTAACCCTAACCCTAACCGTACTCTCTCCCGAAACTTTTCACTATGACACTAACACTAATCCTAAACCTAATCTTAACCCTAAAACTAACCCTAACCTCTTATTCTAATCCTTACTCTAACACTAACACTAACACTAACACTAACACTAACACTAACACTAACATTAACATAAACTTAAACACTAACTCCAAACAAACCCTAACCCTAACCCTAGCCCTAATTCTAACTCTAATTTCTTATCCTAACCATAACCCTAAAGAAAAACCTAAACTAAAGCTAAACCTAACCTTAACCATTACCTAAACCTAAACCCAACCCTAATCCTAACAGTAATCCTAATTCTAACCTCTTAACCTTAGCCCAACCCTAAACCTATGCCTACCCTAACCCTAACGTTAACATTAACCGTTAACCTAACACTAACCCTACCCCTAACCCTACACCTAACTTAAACCTAAACCTGACCCTAACTTTAACTTAACCATAACTATACCTCTAACTGCAACCTAAACCTTATCGTAAGCCTGAACTTCTTCCTATCCCTAACAATAATCCTAACTTTAACTGTATAGCTAACTCTAACTCTAACCCTAACCCTATCACTAACCATAACCCTGATCGTAACCCTAAAACTAAAGCTAATCCTAACTGTAACATAACACTAAACCTAACCCTAAACTTTCAACTGATAAATAATGCTAATGGTAATCCCTTATAATAAACCTAACCGTGACACTAACTTTAATCTAAAACTAACCCTAACTATAACCCTTAACGAAAATTAACCCTAACAATGATCCTAATGATAACAATAATTCCAAATCTCACGCTGCCCCTGACCCTAACCCTAACTTAACCCTAATCCTAACACTAACTGTAACAGTAATCTTATACCTAAACTTTACCCTAACCGTAACACTACCTCTAACCCAAAACTAAATTTTACCCTAACCCTAACCCTAACCCTATCCTTAACTCTCAAACTAATCCTAACCCTAACCATATTTCTAATCCTAACACTAACACTAACCCTAACCCTGATCATAACCCTAAAACTAAAGGTAATCCTAACTCGAATTCTAACGCTAACCCTAAATATTACACTAACACTAACTCTAACCCTACTACCTACCCTAAACTTAACACTAAACAAAATTTAAATCTAAAAGAAACCTTAATTCTACCCTGAACTCTAACCCTAAATTTAACCGTAACCTGAAAACTAACCGTAAACCGGAACCTAACCCTAAAACTAAAGCTAATCTTAAACCTAATTTGAATGCTAACTCTAAATTTTACACTAACAATAACCCTAACCCTAACTCTAAATCTAAATCTAAATCTAAACCTAAACCTACTTCTAAACCTAACCCTAAACCTAAACCTAACCCTAAACCTAAACCTAAACCTAAACCTAACACCTTATCCTAACCATAAACCTAACCGTAATCCTAACTTTAACTCTAAAACTAACCCTAAATCTAACCTTAACCCTAACACTAACCCTGACACTAACACTATCCTACCTCTTATTCTAACCTAAACCTAAACCTCACTCTCACCCTAACCATAACCCTAACCCTCACACTCAACTTAACCCTAACCTAATACTGAACCTCACCTTCATCCTCACTCCAACCGTAATTCTAAACCTAACCCTAAAACTAACACTAACCCTTAGCCCTTACTCTAACCCGAACCTAAACTTAACATGAACCTTAACCCTAAAACTAAACCTAAACCTAGTTAACACAACCCTTTACCCAACCATATAACTTAACCCCAAGACTAACCATAACCCTGAACCAATCACTTACTCTAAAGCTCACCCTCACTCTAACCCTGAAACTAACCCCAACCCAAATCGTAAACTTAACCCTATCATAACCCTAAGCCTAATATTGACCTAATCATAAACCTCACACTCATCCACACTCTAAATCTAAATCTAACTTTAACCTTAAGCTTAACCGTAACCTAACACTAAACCTGACTCTAACCCTAACCCTAAACCAAACTTAAACCCAAAGCAAACCCTAACCCTAAAACTTACCCTAATTCTAAACCAAACCTAACGCTAAAGCTAACGCTAAGCCCTAACCCTAACCCTAACACTAATCCGAATTATAATACAACACAATACCTAACACTATACCTAACCCCAACATTAACCCTAACCCTCAAGCAAACACTCAGTCTGAACTTCACCATCACTGTAACCCAAAACATTGCAGTAAACCTAACCCAAACCTCAATCTTAATCTTAAAACTAACCTAATATTAATTCTAATCATAAAACCTAAATTTACTCCAACATGAAAACTAACGCGAAACCTAATCCTTACACTAACACTAACCTAACCGTATCCGTAAACATAATCCTAATTCTAAACATAACCTAACCCTAACACTAATCCTACCTAATTCTTAACCTCATCCTAAAGCTAAACTAATTATAACTCTAAACCAACACTAATCCTAACCCTAAACCTAACACAAACCCTAAACCTAACACCTTACCATATCAATAAGTCTAACCTTAAACTTCACCCTATCTCTAACCCTAACTCTAACACTAAACCTAAAATAACCCTATCCTCACCCTAGGTAACGCTAACACTAACACTAAACCTAATGGTAAACTTAATACTAACCTTAACCCCTACCCTAACATAACCACACCTAAACCTTACCCTAAAATAATTTAACCGTAACCCTAATCTAAACCTAACCCTTCCCCTAACTGTAACCCTAATTTAAACCTAACCCTTACCCTACCAATATCCCTAAACCTAACATTAACCATAACCCTAACCCGAACCTTAAACCTAAAACCAAACCTCAAGCTAACACTAACCCTATCCCTAAACCAAATCCTTACCTTAATCGTCACCCTCACACTTACCCTAACACTAACCTTATCCTAACAATAAACATAACTATAACACTAACCATGAATAAAAACTAACACAAATCCTATCACTAACCTCAACCCTAACCTAAACCGAACCCTATCGCTATCGCTAACCATAACAAAAACATAACCTTAAACCTAACCTGTCACCCTAACCCTAACCTAAAACTAACCATGACCGTAACCCTAATTATAAACATAAAGCTAACCCTTACCCTAACCATACCCAAACCTAAGCCTAACCTAACCCTAAACAAACCTCTAACCCTATGCCAAACCTCTAACCATAACCTTAACAGTAACGTAAACCAATAGAAGAGACAAATTGTAGGCTGCACTTCAGGATACGGATATCACGCATTCAAATGCTAGTTTCCTTTGTATGTGCTGCATACATTCTACAAAGTTTAGAGTGTTTCTATCTCTTCTTAATGGCAAATGGTGAACCGTAGTACGAAAACATCATACCACATTGTTCCTCGCTGCAGTCTCTTTGTCTTTTCAGCATATACCCTCTCTTCCAAAACACAGAAGACTGATTCCGCTTTGTATGAATTTCTACAATGAAAACGCCCTGGTTTCAAGGATTAATTTCACACTTTGTAGCTTTTAGAAGATTCTCAATTTGATTCAGGAAGTACAATTATCAAGTCGCTTCTTAGAACAATACTGCAGTCCATTCAACATACCTGTATATCACTTAGTGGAAAGGATGAGTACGGAGCAATGTTTCTATACAGAAGATTACAGAGCGGATGCACGTCTTTCCAAAGCCTTTGCCTCAAGTATTATTCATCAGCGTGGTCAAACTTCTGAATTAAGTACATTTACATCCCTGCCTTCATGCTTCAAAGGTGGTCAGTGTCTGTCTAAAATCTTTGGAGACGGTTTTGATTTCCACATGGAGTAGCAAACATATGGTGTTCATGTATGGAAATTTGCTTCTGAGGACACAGATTCCTACCAAATCCTCCCAGAAAGATTTCCCTTCAAATTACCCTTTGACACTACAGGCTACACACTGGTATTCTGATTTTTTTGGCACAGAAGAAAGACTGTATACGAAAGCTCTATGTGTGCCGCTATTCGCAACTACAAACAAGCTGCCACTGTATTACTACCTGCTCGTGCATTCTAGCCAGACACCAACGTCAAGAGCATAAACATCAAGAGCATTTCCCACCAGCTACTTGGAACTAAAAAGAAGACATGTCAAAAGAGATCTACAGTTATGTCACACCGAGAGTGAGCATCACTCATGTCAAAAACAACGTTGCTAAGAACTTGCTCAAAGTAAAAAATGTATTACCCAAATGTCAGTTAAGAACTGTTTTTCCTTTATGTACATTGTTAGCATCGTGACAGACTTCAAAGAATACGCCAGTACAACAACCAAATCTTTGACTGAAATTCTGCAAGACAGAAAGAAGGCATTCAAAAGAGAGTTTCCTTGAATGTGCTGCAGACTTTATCTACAATTGATAGTATTTCTCTCTGTTCTTAATGGCAACATGTGAACCAAAGTATTGAAACCCCCACCATGCCATATTGTTAATCGTTGCAGTCTAATGTCTTTCCAGCATATACGGTCACCTCTAAAAATGGATCCTTAATCCGCTCATGAGAATTTCCACAATGAAAACTGCCAGGATTCCAGCATTATTTACACACTTTGTACTTGTTGGAAGATTTCGACTTTGCTTCAGAAACTACGCTTTGCAAGTCGCTATTTAGAACAAGACTGCAACCCATTCAAAATACCAGTATATCACTTAGAATAAAGGATGAATATGGAACACAGTTTCTAAACAGAAGCTTCTAGAGTGAAAGCGGTGCTTTTCAAAGCCTTTGCCTCAAACATGATTCAGAGTGATCTATACTCTGTAATAAGCATATTTGGATATAGCATACATGCTCCAAATTTGTTCTTTGTCCTCTCATCAACCTTGGGAGACGGTTTCAATTTCCACATGCAATACAAAAGATTTGGGATTCGTATATGCAACGCAATTCCGAGAATACAGATTTCAAGTACATTCTCACCAGAGTGATTTCTCTTCAAATTCACCTTGGACACTGCACATCACATACGGTGTCTTTCTGTTTTCCTGGGCAAAGATACACTGTATCGGAAAACTGGGAGTCTGCCACTAGTACAAACTATAAAGAAACTGCCACTGTATTACCACATGCTCGTACACTGTAGGCAGACGGCAAGCTCAAGAGCATGATGTCAAGACAATTTCCCACCGGCTCTTTGGTACTGAAAACTGCACACGTCCAAACAGATCTAAAGTTATGTCAGACTGGGATTGAGCAACAATCATTTCAAAACCAACGGGGCTAAGATCAGACTCAAATCGCAAATGTATAACCCGATTGACG
>NW_011889276.1:144084-148026 GCF_000151845.1 Pteropus vampyrus | reverse complement strand
ATAACCTAAACCTAACCTTAACCTTAACACTTACCATAAACCTAAACCTAAACTAAACCTGACCCAAACCCTAACGGTAACCCTAACCCTAACTGAACCCTAAACCTATCCCTGAGCCTAACACAAATCCTAAATCTAACTTCTTATCCCAACCCTCACCGTTAACCTAATCCTAACCCTAACTCTAACCAAGGTCCTGATTCTAAAAGAAGATAATCCTAACTCTAATTCTAACCCTAACACTAACACTAACCCTAACTCTGAATTTTACACTAACAATGACCCCAAACCGAACACTTAACCGTAAACCTAATCTTAACTATAATTTTAACTGTAAAATAACCCTATCACTAACCATAACACTAAACCTAAAGAGAACTCTAACCCTAAGAATAACACTAACACTAATCCTAAACTTACCCCTAACACTAAACTTAAGCGAAACCGTAACCACTAACAGAAACCGTAACCCAATCACTCACACCTTACCTTAATGTTAACCCTATCCCTAATAATAAACCCTGACCCTAATCCTAACATTAACACTAACCCATTAATTCTAATCCTAAAACTAAAGCTAAACCTAACCCTAAATTTAACTCTAACCGTAACACTATCCCTAAATCTGAACCTAACCTAAAAAAGAAGATAATCCCAATCCTAATCTAAATCTAACCTTAAATTTTACTCCAGCAATAAACTTAACCCTAACACTAACCCTAACCCTGATACTAACCTTAACACTAAAGATTATGCTATCCCTAATTCTAAACCTAACCCTAAATTTTACACTAATAATAACTCGAAACCTAACTCCTTACCCTAACCCTGATCCTAACCTTAAAACTAAAGATTATGATAATCCTAATTCTAAACCTAAAACTAACACGAATCCTAACCATGTTTCTAACCTGAATACTAAAGCTAATCCTAAACCTGAATCTAAACATAACCCTGAATTTGACACTAACAATAACCCTAAACATAAACTGTTACCCTAAACTGAACCCTAAACTTAAAGACAACACTAACCCTAAGACTAACCCTATCCCTAACCCTAACCCAAACCCTAACCGGAACCTTAAACCTATCCTAAACCTAACAGTAATCCTAACACTAACCATAAAGCTACACCTAAAATAAACTTTACCTGAAACCTCACGGTAACACCAACCCTAATCTTATGCTAAAACTGACCCTAATTCTAACGCTAACCCTTACCCTAATCCTAAAACCTAACCGTAACCCTAATCCCATCACACACCATAACCGTGATCCTACCCCTAAAACTAAAGCTAATCGTAACTCTAATTCTAAACCTAAATATAAATATTACACCAACAATAACCCTAAGCCTAACACCTTCCTCTAAACCTAATCCAAAACGAAAGCTACCCAAGCCTTATAGTAATCCTAACCCTAACACTGAGCCAAATCCTGATGTAAACCCTAAAAAAAAGCTAAATCTAACCCAATTCTAACCCTAAACCTAAATTTTACACTAATAATAACTATAACTGTAAGCCCTTCCCATGAACATAATCCTAACCCTAAATTAACTCTAAAACTAACTCTAACCATAACCCTAACTCTAAAACTAACCTAAAACTAATGGTAACCCTAAGCCTAAACGTATCTCTAACACTAAGACTTATCCTAACTCAAACCTCTTACCCTAACCCTAAACGTAACCCAAACCATAACTCTAACCCTAAAATGAACGCCGTACCCTAACTCTAACCATAACCCTACCTCTAAAACTAAAGCCTAACAGTAAAACTAACCCTAATCCTAACCCTAAAATTAATGCTAATCCTAACCCAAATTCTAACCCTAACTCTAACAGTAACTCTTAACCTAAATTTTAATCTAACAATAACCTTAACTCTAACCCTAGACCCTTAACCTAAAAATAACCCTAAAATTAACTTTAACTCTAAAATTAACCCTAACCCTAACCTTAACCCTAACATTAACCCAGTCTTCAATCTAACCCTAAACTGAGGTAATCATAACACTAATTCTAACCCTACACCTAAAATTAATGATAACCCTGATCCTAACCCTAATATTAAAGCTAACCCTAAATTTAATTCCAGACACAAACCTAAGTTATACACTAACAATAACACCTACATTAACCCCTTACCTTAACCATAACCCTAAACCTAATGCTAACCATAAGTCTAACACTAACTTTAACCCCAGCCCTAATCCTAACCAAACCTAACCCTAACCCTAATCCTACCTTAAACCTAAACCCAACCCTAACACTAACTTACTTTAAAACTAACCCTAACCCTAAACTAACCCTAACCCAAACACTAATACTAAGTCTAAACTCTTACCCTATCCCTGACAATAAGCCTCATCCACACCATAACATAGCCTAACCCTAACCCTAAACCTAACACTAACCCTAACCATAAAACCTAACCATAACCCGAAACCAAACCCTAATCCTGATCCTACCCTTAAAATTAAGTCAGTCCTAATCCCAATTGTAACTGTACACCTAACAATAACCCTCATCCTAAATTGTAAACTACCAATATCCTTAATCCTAACCCGTTAACATAAAGTAACCCTAACACTAAATTTAACTCTAAAACTATCACTGACCCTTACCTAATGTTAACATTAACCATTTCCCTGATCCTAACCCTAAAACGAAAGCTAATCGAAATCCTAATTGTAACTCTAATCCTAACACTAAACTTAACCCTGAACCTATGCCTAAACGAAAGCTTATCTTAACTATATTTCTAACCCTTACCATAAGTTTTAAACAAACAATAACCCTAAATTTAACTCTAACCCTAACACTAAACTTAACCCTAACAGCAACCCTAACCTAACCCTAAACTTTACACTAAACTTTACCATAAATCTCCCGGTAACATAAACCTAACCCCAAAACTAACTCTAATACAAATGTTATATGTCACCTCTTACCTTAACACTAACACTAACAGTTATCCTAAACCTAAAACTGAAATTAACACTAACCCTAACAATAATCCTAACACTAAACCTAACCCTAAACTAAACACTAACATAACCGTAACCTTAAACCTAACCCTAACCTTAACCCTGATCCTAAACCTAAAACTAAAGCTAATCCTAACCATAATTCAAACCGTAAGCTAAACACTAACCCTAACTCTAACACTAAACCTAACCCTAACAGTAACTCTACCTAAACCTAACCCTAACCCTAAACATAAACCTAACTCTAACCTAACCTGTCCCTAACGGTAACCCTAACCCTAACCTTACCATAATCCTAATCTTAACACTAAACCTAACCCCAACCCTAACCCAAACCTTAACTCTAAAAAGATCCTAACCCTAATTCTAACCCTAACACTAACACTAAACCTAACTCTAAATTTTGCACTAACAGTAACCCAAAACATTACCCCATACCCTACACAACATCTTAAATATAACTTTAAATGTAAAACTAACACTAACACTAAATCAAAAGCTAACCCGAACCCTAAGAATAACCCTAATCCTAAAACTAACCTTACGCCTAACCTTAACTCTAACACTAACACTAACCCCTAACACAAACCCTAACCATAACCCTAACCACTTACCTTAACCCTAACACAAACTCTAACACTAAACTCTAAACCTAACCGTAACCTTATTCCTAAGCCTGATCCTATACCTAAAACTAATGCTAACTCTAACACTAACACTAATCCTAGCCCTAAATAATACACTAACAATAACCTTAACCCTAAACTCTTACCCTAACCCTAACCCTAAATTTAACTCTAAAATTACCACTAACATTAACCTTAACACTAATATTAACACTAACTGGATCCTATCCCTAAAATTAAGCTAATCATTACTGTAATTCTAACCCTAACCCTAATACTAACCATAAAGCTGTTCCTACACATAAAAGTAAAGCTAATTTTAACT
>NW_011889276.1:141291-144034 GCF_000151845.1 Pteropus vampyrus | reverse complement strand
CACCTAACAATAACCCTCATCCTAAATTGTAAACTACCAATATCCTTAATCCTAACCCGTTAACATAAAGTAACCCTAACACTAAATTTAACTCTAAAACTATCACTGACCCTTACCTAATGTTAACATTAACCATTTCCCTGATCCTAACCCTAAAACGAAAGCTAATCGAAATCCTAATTGTAACTCTAATCCTAACACTAAACTTAACCCTGAACCTATGCCTAAACGAAAGCTTATCTTAACTATATTTCTAACCCTTACCATAAGTTTTAAACAAACAATAACCCTAAATTTAACTCTAACCCTAACACTAAACTTAACCCTAACAGCAACCCTAACCTAACCCTAAACTTTACACTAAACTTTACCATAAATCTCCCGGTAACATAAACCTAACCCCAAAACTAACTCTAATACAAATGTTATATGTCACCTCTTACCTTAACACTAACACTAACAGTTATCCTAAACCTAAAACTGAAATTAACACTAACCCTAACAATAATCCTAACACTAAACCTAACCCTAAACTAAACACTAACATAACCGTAACCTTAAACCTAACCCTAACCTTAACCCTGATCCTAAACCTAAAACTAAAGCTAATCCTAACCATAATTCAAACCGTAAGCTAAACACTAACCCTAACTCTAACACTAAACCTAACCCTAACAGTAACTCTACCTAAACCTAACCCTAACCCTAAACATAAACCTAACTCTAACCTAACCTGTCCCTAACGGTAACCCTAACCCTAACCTTACCATAATCCTAATCTTAACACTAAACCTAACCCCAACCCTAACCCAAACCTTAACTCTAAAAAGATCCTAACCCTAATTCTAACCCTAACACTAACACTAAACCTAACTCTAAATTTTGCACTAACAGTAACCCAAAACATTACCCCATACCCTACACAACATCTTAAATATAACTTTAAATGTAAAACTAACACTAACACTAAATCAAAAGCTAACCCGAACCCTAAGAATAACCCTAATCCTAAAACTAACCTTACGCCTAACCTTAACTCTAACACTAACACTAACCCCTAACACAAACCCTAACCATAACCCTAACCACTTACCTTAACCCTAACACAAACTCTAACACTAAACTCTAAACCTAACCGTAACCTTATTCCTAAGCCTGATCCTATACCTAAAACTAATGCTAACTCTAACACTAACACTAATCCTAGCCCTAAATAATACACTAACAATAACCTTAACCCTAAACTCTTACCCTAACCCTAACCCTAAATTTAACTCTAAAATTACCACTAACATTAACCTTAACACTAATATTAACACTAACTGGATCCTATCCCTAAAATTAAGCTAATCATTACTGTAATTCTAACCCTAACCCTAATACTAACCATAAAGCTGTTCCTACACATAAAAGTAAAGCTAATTTTAACTGTAAAACTAACCCTAAACCTCTATTTAACCACAACCCTAAACCTAAACCTAACCCTAACCTTAATGCTAACCCTAAATCCTAAATCTAACCCTAACCCTAACCTACCCATAACCCTAATGCTAACATTAGTCCTAACTCTAACCTCTTACCCTAAACCTAACACTACAAAAATCCCTAACCCTAAACCTAAACTTAATTTAAACTTAACCCTAACCCTAACCTAACCCTAAACCCAACCCTAATCATAACAGTAATTGTAAATTTAAACTCTTATTTTAAACCCAACTCTAAACCTATGCTAATCCTACCTCTAACAATAAACTTAACCCTTGACCTAAAACCAACCCTAACCCTAAACCTAACCTAAACTTAACCCCAACCCTAACTCTAACTTAACCCTAACCATAACTTGAACCGTAACCACAACCTTATCCTAAGCCTAGCCTTCAGCTGGTCCTTAACCGTAACCCTAACTTTAAATCTAAAAGCAACTCTAACTCTCACACTAAACTTATCACTAACCATAACCCTGAACCTAACCCTAATACTAAAGGTAATTATAACTCTACATGTAAAACTAACCCTAACCCTAAACTTTCAACTGTCAATAACTCTAAACGTAATCCCCTATAATAAACCTAACCATAACACTAACTTTAATCTAAAAATAACCCTAACCCTAACCATAATCTAAATTTACACTAACACTGATCCTAACACTTAAACTAAAGTTAATGATAACCATAATTCCAAACCTAACCCTGCCCCTAATTAACTCTAACTTAACCCTAATTCTAACCGTAACCATAACAGGAAAACTATATCTAACCTATTATCCTAACAGTAATACTACCTATAACCCTAACTCTAACCCTGACCTAAATTTTACTCTAATCCTAACCCTGTCACTAAAACTAGCTCTCAACTAACTCAAACCCTAATGGTATTTCTAATCCTAACACTAACTCTAACCTTAACACTGCCCCTAATACTCAACTATAGGTAACCCTAACCCTAACAGTAACCCTATCCCTAAGAATAACCTGAATCTACAGCTAACCTAACCCTAAACATAACCTTAAACCTACCCCTAATCAAAACCTAGCCCGAAACCTAACCGTAACCCTAAAACTAACCTAACCCTAACCCTAACCCTAAATCCTAATAGTAACTCTAACCCTATCCCTAAACTTAAACCCTAAACGTAAACGTAACCTTAAAGCTATCTCTGATCCTAACACTAAAACTAAAGCTTATTCGAACCCTAAATCTAACTCTCATCCTAAAACAAGACATAACCATTAATTTTAAA
>NW_011889276.1:136799-141241 GCF_000151845.1 Pteropus vampyrus | reverse complement strand
TAAAGCTATCTCTGATCCTAACACTAAAACTAAAGCTTATTCGAACCCTAAATCTAACTCTCATCCTAAAACAAGACATAACCATTAATTTTAAATTAAAAATAACACTAACCCTAATCCCTTATCCCAAACCTAACCCTGAATGTAACTTTAAGTCAAAAACTAAACATAACTCTAACCTTAATCCTAACATTATCCTGAACCCTGATCCTAACCCTAATACTAAAGCTAATGCTAACCATAATTTTAAACCTAAAACTAACACTAACCATAACCCTCATTCTAACCCTAACACTAAAGCTTATCATAATGCTAACACTAATCTTAACCCTGACTCTAACCCTAACCTAAACATAACCCTAATCATAACCATAATCATAAACCTACTCTTAAACTAAACTTTACAAGAACCCTAATGGTAATCCTAAACCTAACCTATTATAAAACTAACCCTAACCCTAACTCTAACCTTAACATTAACCAGAACTCTTCTCCTAACCCAAAATATCAAACTAATGCTAACCATAATTCTAAAGCTAACCCTAACACTAACCTTAACCCTGATCTTACCCTAACACTAACGCTTATCCGAACCCTAATTCTAACCCTAACCCTAAATTTGACACTAACAATGACTCTAAAATAAACGGCTTACTCTAACCGTACACCTAAACCTAAAGCTAACCCTATCCCTAACACTAACCTTAACTTTAACCCTAATCCTAACCCTAAATCTAACTCTAACTCTATTCATAAACCTAACCCTATACTACACTTAACCTAAACCTAAAAAAACCCTAACACTAACAAAACCTAAGCCCTATCCCTAAATATAACACTAATCCTAACTCTAAACACCCTAATTTTAACCTTAACCCTGACACTAATCCTAAAACTAAAGTTAATCATAACCCTAATTCTAACCCTAACCCTAAATTTTACACTAAAAATAAACCTAACTGTAACTCGTTACACTAATCTTAACACTAAACCTAAAGCTAACCCTATCCCTAACACTCCTAAATTTTACACTAAAAATAACCCTAACTGTAACTCCTTACACTAATCCTAACGCTAAACCTAAAGCTAAACCTAAACAAAAAGCTAACCTTAACAATAACCAAAACCTGAAACCTACCCTAAACCTAACCCTAAATATAAACCTACACCTAAACTAAACCTAACCCGAAAACTAACAGTAACCCTAAGCAAAACCTAAACCTAACCATATCATAAAATTTAAATCTTACTCTAACTTCTTACCCGAATACTACCCTAACCCTAACCCTAAACATAACTCTTAACCTAATTCTAAACCTAAAGCTAACCTTAACCCTAACATTAACCCTAACTGTAACCCTAACCGTAACCCTAACCCTAAACCTAATCCTGACCCTAACCCTAATCCTAACCCTAAAACTAAAGCTATTCCTAAACCTATTTCTGATTCTAACCCTAACAGTAAATCTAATCCTAAATTTTACATTAAAAATAACCCGCACCCTAACCGCTTACCCTAAACCAAACACGAACTTTAACTTTAACACTAACACAAACCCAAACTCTAACCTTAAAGCTAACATTAATCCTAAACCTGATCCTAAAACTAAAACCAAAACTAATCCTAAACTTAATTCTAACTCTAATTGTAGATTTTACACTAACAATAACACTAACCATAACCCCTTACCCTAATTCAAAACCTAAACTAACCCTAACCTTAAACCCTAACGTTACTCCTGATCCTAACACTGAAACTAAAGCTAAACTTAACCCTAACCCTAACCCTAACTCTAACTCTAACCTCGTATGCTAACCCTAACACTCATCCTAAAGCTAACAGTAACTCTAACACTAGCCCTAACCCTAACACTAACTCTAACATTAAGTTAACCATAACTCTAAACCTAAACATAAAACTAACTCTAAGCTAAATGTAACCTGACACTACCTCTAACCTTAAATCTAACCCTAACCCTAAATTTTAAACTAACAATAACACTAACCCTATCATCTTACCCTAAATCTAAACGTAAACTATAGCTAACCTTAACTAACACTAACCCTATCCATAAGAATGACCCTAACCTAGACTAACTCGAACCCTAAACATAATCGTAAACCTACTCCTAAAGTAAATTTAACTCGAACACTAAAATTAACCCTAACACTAACCTAAACATAACACTAACCCTAAATCCTAACCCTAACCCTAACACTAACGCTGACCCAAACCCTAACTTCTTATTATAACGCTAACCCTAAAACTAAAGCTAATCTTACATTAAATCCTAACCCTAACAGTAACCCTAAGTCTAACCCTAACCCTAAAGCTAATCTTAACACTAACCCTAATCATAAACCATTCCCCTAAACCTATCTCTCAGCTTAACCAAGACCCTAATCCTAATCATAACCGTGACCATAACTCTACTACTAAACCTGAAACGAACCTTAAAACTATAGCTGATTTAACTCTAATTCTAACTCTAACCCTAACAATATCCTAAACCTAAATTTTAAATTAACAATAACTCTAACCCTAAGCCTAACCTAAACCTAATCCTAACCAAAACCATAATTAAGCCTAACAATAATCCTTACACTAACACTAATCGTAACATTTATCTCTTACCTTAAGTCTCACCCTAAACATAACGGTAACCCTAACACAAACTATAACACTAAAGATAACCCTAATCCTAACTTTAACCCTAATCCTAACCTTAACTATAACACTAACCCTACCCTAACACTAACCCTAACCTTAACCCGATACCTAATACTAACCCTAAACATAAATTTTACACTATCAATAACTTAAAATTAATTCCTGACAGTAAACCTAACCCTAACCCTAATTTAACTGTAAAGATAATTCTAACCCTAAAACTAATTCTAAATAGAACTCAACTTTAAATATATCCCTAACACTAAAATTAACCCATATTTTAACCCCAAATCTAAAGCTAATCCTAACTCTATTTGTAACCCTAACCCTAAAATTTACACTAAGTATAAACCGAACTCTAACCTCATACCGTAATTTTAACCCTAAACCTAATCTCACCTTAACCCTAACAGTAACCCTAACTAATCCTAATCTTAACCCATTCCCATAACCCTATCTCTCAACCAAACCAGGACTCTAACCCTAAATATAACCTTAACCCGAACTGTGCCACTAACCATGAAACTAACACAAAAACTACAGCTAATCCTAACCCTAATTTTTACTCTAACCAAACAATAATCTTAACCCTAAATTAACACTAACCCTAAATCTAACACTACCACTAACCTAAACCTAATCCTAACCATAACCTTAAACTAATCCTAACCATAATTCTACCCTAACCCTAAGTTAACTCTTGCCTCTTACACTTACACACACCTTAAAGAAAACAGTGACGATAACCCCAACCATAATGCTAAACCTAAACTTAAAGCTAACTCTAACCCTAATCCTAAACCTAACCATAACCCTAACCACAACAATACTATAACCCTAAACCTAACACTAAACCTAACCCTAACCCTAACCTTAAGCCTAACCCTATCTCTAACCTAAAGCTAACCATAAACCTAACCCTAAACTAATCCTAACCCCAATGATTACAATAACACTAATCCTAATTCTAACCTTAAGCCTAACCCTATCTCTAACCTAAAGCTAACCATAAACCTAACCCTAAACTAATCCTAACCCCAATGATTACAATAACACTAATCCTAATTCTAACCTCTTACTTTAACACTAACGCTAAACATAACGGTAACCCTAACCCAAACTATAACGGTAAACCTAACCCTAACCCTAACCCTAATTCTAAACCAAACCTTAACCTGACCTTAACCCTATTTCTAACCGCAAATCTAAATTATACACTAACAGTAACCCTAAACTTAACCCCTGACCCTAAACCTAACCCTAACCGTAATTTAATTCTAAAACTCACTTTAACCTTAACCCTAAGCCTAAATCTACACCTAACATTAAACATAACCCCAACACAAACCTTAACGCAGATCCAAACCCTAAATCTAAAGCTAATACTAACCGTATTTCCAAACCTAACCCTAAATTTTACACTAAGAATAACCCTAACACTAACTCCATACCCTAACTTTAAAACGTAAACCTAATACTAATGCTCACCCTAACCTTAACAAAAACCCTTCCCCTAACACTAACCCAAAAATTAATCCTAACTCTAAACTCTTAACCTAACCTTAACCCTAACCTTAAACCTAACCTAAAACTAATGCTAAACCTAACATTAACCCTACTCTTAACCCTAACCCAAAGCTAAACCTAACCTAAACCTTAACCGTAAACCGACTCGTAAACTAAAACATATTTGAATCCAAACAGTAATACTATCCCTAATCCTAACCCTAAACCTAACCTTAACCCTAACAGGACCCTAACTACAACTCTA
>NW_011889276.1:135119-136574 GCF_000151845.1 Pteropus vampyrus | reverse complement strand
CGCAAATCTAAATTATACACTAACAGTAACCCTAAACTTAACCCCTGACCCTAAACCTAACCCTAACCGTAATTTAATTCTAAAACTCACTTTAACCTTAACCCTAAGCCTAAATCTACACCTAACATTAAACATAACCCCAACACAAACCTTAACGCAGATCCAAACCCTAAATCTAAAGCTAATACTAACCGTATTTCCAAACCTAACCCTAAATTTTACACTAAGAATAACCCTAACACTAACTCCATACCCTAACTTTAAAACGTAAACCTAATACTAACGCTCACCCTAACCTTAACAAAAACCCTTCCCCTAACACTAACCCAAAAATTAATCCTAACTCTAAACTCTTAACCTAACCTTAACCCTAACCTTAAACCTAACCTAAAACTAATGCTAAACCTAACATTAACCCTACTCTTAACCCTAACCCAAAGCTAAACCTAACCTAAACCTTAACCGTAAACCGACTCGTAAACTAAAACATATTTGAATCCAAACAGTAATACTATCCCTAATCCTAACCCTAAACCTAACCTTAACCCTAACAGGACCCTAACTACAACTCTATGCCTAACCCTAAACAAACAAAGAAAGTTAAACATAATCCTAAATCTAAAGTTAACCATAAAACTAATCCGAATTCTAAAACTAACCCTAACCTTAACCCTAATCCTAACTATAACATAGCCTTAACCCTAACCCTAACACTAATACTATATCTAAATTTTTACCCTAACTTTAACCCTAACCTTAACCCTAACCTAAACCTAATCCTTATCTATTCCTAACCGTAATCTTACCTCTAACACAAATCGTAACTCTAACCACTTACACTAACCATAACCCTAAACATATCCATAGAGGTAAATTTTACACTAACAATAACCATAAACTTAACCCTTGTCCCTAACCCTAACCTTAATCCTAATTTAAGTCTAAAACTAGCGCTAACCCCAACCCTAACTCTAAATCTGACCCAAACCTTAAAGATAAACCTAACACTAACCCTAACCCAGATCCTAGCCTAAATGTAAAGCTATGCCTACCCCTTGTTCTAACCCTAAATCTAAATTTTACACTAAGAAAAACCCTAAAACTAACACCATACGCTAAAACCAACCCTAAACGTAATGCTAATCTTAACAATAACAGTAAAACTAACACTGACCAAACTCTAACTCTAACCTTAACCCTAACCCTAAAATCTAACCCTAAACCTAATGCAAACTCTAAAACTAACACTAAAACTAATCGTAAACCCAAACCCTAATCCTAACCATAACCCTAACCTAAACCCAACCCTGACGATAACCCTAAATTAATCGTAGTCCGAAATCAATTTCTACCACTAAATCTAACTCTTACCTCTTACCCTAACCCTCAATCTAAACATAACTGTAACTCTAACCCAAAACATAACGCTAAAACTAACCATAACCCTATCCCTAA
>NW_011889276.1:114251-134359 GCF_000151845.1 Pteropus vampyrus | reverse complement strand
CTAACCCTAACCGTACCCTAAACTACTCATAATCCTAATCCTAAACCTAATACTAATTTTAACTCTAATCCTAAACCTAAATATAACTGTAAAACTAACCCAAAGCATAACGCTAAATGTAACACTATCCGTAACACTAACTGTAACACTAACCCTAAGCCTAAAAACAACCCAACCCCTAAACCCTAAACCTAACCACAACCCGATCCCTAAACCTATCCCTAACTATAAATTTTACACTAACAATAAATCTAACCTTAACCCCGGACCCTAAACCTAACCATAACCCTAATTTCACTATAAAACTAACACTAACTCTAACCCTTACCCTAATCCTAAGCCTATCCTTAACTAAAAACATTAACCCTGACTCTAACCTAAACCTAACACTAAACCTAAGCCTAATATAACCTAAACAGAACTCTAATACCAACCCTAAACCAATTCTATCCCAAATTTTAACTCTAACACTAATTCTAAATCTAATCACTTACCCTAACCCTAACTTTAAACATAACCACAAAAGTAACCAAAAAACGAATGCTAAACCTAACCCTAACCCTAACCCTAACCCTAAACCTAACTCTAAAATCTTACACTAAACCTAACCCTAATCTTAAACCTAACCTAACCCTAACCCAAACCCTAAACCTAAACTAATCCTAATCCTGATCCTTACCCTACCATTAATTCTAAATCTAAACTCTTGTACTAATCCTAGCCTTAAACAAAACGGCAACCCTAACCGAAGCCATAACGCTAAAACTAAACCTAACTCGAATCCTAACCCTATCGCAACCACAATACTAAACCCAATCGTAACACTAACCCTAACCCTAAACTTAACTCTAAACCTTACCCTAACAATAACCGCAAATCTAACCCTAACACCAATCCTAACTTTAAACTCTTACACTAACCCTAACCCAAAACATAATGTAACCCTAACACAAATCATAATGCTAAACCTTACCCTATCCCTAACCCTAACCCTAACTCTAATCCTACCGTAAAACTAACCCTAACCCTAAACCCTAAAACCTAAACATATCACTAAACCTAACCCTAAAAGTAACCCTAACAGTAACCATAACCCTAAACCTAACCTAACGCTAACCCTATCCCTAACCCTATAACAAATCCTAAATCTAACTTCTTATCCTAATTCTAACCTTAAACCTAATCCTAGCCCAAACTCTACCAAGATTCTAACCCTAAAACAAAAGAAAATCTTAACTCTAATTCTAACCCTGACCCTAAAACTAACACTAACTCTGATTTTTACACTAATAATAACCCTAAACAAAATCCCTAACCGTAAACCTAATCCTAACTATTAATTTAACTGTAAAATTAACCCTATCACTAATGGTAACACTAATCCTAAAGATAACTCTAACCCTAACCTTAACCCTAAATATTAACCCTAGTTCTGATCCTAACCAAAAAATTAATGCTATTCTTAACCCTAATTCTAACACTAATCCTAATACTGACCCTAAATCTAACTCTAATCCTATCCCAAACCCAACCCTAACTCTAACGCTAAACATAATCCTAAGGATAACACTAACACTAACACTAAACCTAATCCTAACGTTAACCCATAACCCTAACCCTAACCCTAATCGTAACCGTAACACTAATCCTAACTCTAAACTCTTACCCTAAACTTAACCCTAACCTAAACGTAAACCTAGCCCTAACCGTAACTGAAACCTAACCTAAACCTAACCCTAACTCTAACCCTAACTATAGCTCTCAGTCTAACCTTAAAACTAAATCTAATCCAAAATTTAATACTATCCCTAACCCTAATACTAAACCTAATCCTAAATTTTACACTAACAATAACTCTAACCCTAACCCCTTATCCTAACCTTAACCCCAAACCTAAAGATAACACTCACCCTAACTCTAACCCTAACCCTAACCCTAACCGTAACCTAAACCTAAACCTAACCGTAACTCTAATCATAAACCTACCTCTAACTAAACCAAACACTAACCCTAATAATAAAGCCTAATCATAAATCTAACCCTAATTATAACTCTGATCCTAACCCTAATTATAACTCTGATCCTTACCCTAAAACTAATGCTAATCCTAACTCAAATTCTAACCCTAAATCTAAAAATAACCCATACCATAAATTTTGAACTAATGGTATCCCGGACCCTAACTCCTTATGCCAAACCTAAGTCTAACCACAACTTGAAATCTAAAACTAAACTTAACCTACACCTCAACCCTAACATTAACCCTAACCCTGAATTTAACCCTAAAACTAAAGATAATCCTAACCCTAATTCTTTTCCTAACACTAACACTAACCATAACCCTGAACCTAACTCTAAAACTAAAGCTATTCCTAACTTTAATTCCAAACATATCCCTAAATTATACACTAACAATAATCCTAACCTTAACTGCTTACCTTAACCCTAACTCTAAACATAAGGCTACCCGTAAAGCTAACACTAAAGCTAACACTAACCCTAATCCTACCTAAACCTAACCCTAAACCTAAAACTAATCTAACCCTAAGCCTAATACTAACCATCATCCTAACCATAACACTAACACTAATCCTAACACTAAAATTTTACCTTAACCTTAAAACTTACCCTGACTCGAACCCTAACATAAACTAACCCTAACCTTAAAACTAACACTAACCATAAACCTAAGGCATAACCCGATACATAAACCTACACTAAACCTAACTCTAACGCTAACTGTGCTCCTAACTTTACACTAAAGTTAATCTTATACCTATTTCTAACCTTAACCGTAACAAGAACCCTAAACATAAAATTTAAACTAAAAATAACCCGGACCCTAGCTCTTTAACTTAAATTTTACCATAACCCTAAATTTAACTCTAAATCTATCTCTAACCCTTAACCTAACCCTCACAGTAATCCTAACCCTAACTTAAATCGAACCATAACTCTAAGCCTAAAGAGAATCCTAACCTTAAAAGTAAAGTGAATCCTCACCCTAATTGTAATCCTTACCCTAACAATAACACTAATATTAAATTTTAAGGTAACAATAATCCTAAACCTAAACACTTACCCTAAAAGTAACCCTAACCCTAAGTAAAACTCTAAAAGTAACACTAACCCTAAGCCTAAACCTAACCATAACTCTAACTCTAAACATATACCTAACCATAAAATAAACCTTAAGCAAACCATCACGGTAACCAAACCCCTAACCTAATCCTAATCCTAACACTAACACTAACACTAACACTAATACTAACTCTATCCTCTTGCCGTGAAACTAATTCCAACCCCAACCAGAACCCTAAGTTAAACCTAACCCTAATCCTAACCCTAAATCCTAACCCTAACCCTAACCCTGAGTCTAACCCTGAGTCTAAAACTAATGCTAATCCAAACCCTAATACTATCCCTAACCTAAAAATTAAACCTAACTCTCAATTTTACACTAAAGATAACTCTAACTCTAACCACTTATCCTAAATCTAATCCTACATCTAAAGCCAACCCTAACCCTAACACCATCCCTAACGCTAACCTGAACCATAACCTAAACCTAACCCTATCACAAACCATAACTTAACCATAATCCTAACCCTAACTCTAACACGAACCCTAAAACAAACACAAACCTTAACCCTAAAGCCTCACCCTCATCCTAACCCTAAACCTAACCCTAGCCCTAACCCTAACACTGATCCTAACATAAAACTAAAGTTAATCCTAATCCTCATTCTAACCTTAACTTAAACAATAACCCTAAAAATAAGTTTTGATATAAAAGATACAGTGATCATAACTCCTTAAACTCAAGCTAACCCTAACCAACTTTAACTCTAAAACTACCTCTAACCTAAGCCTAACTCTAACACTATCCTTAACCCTAACTCTAAACCAAACCTAAACCAAACCCTAACTATAACCCTATCTTAATACTAACCCTAAACTTAACCCTAACCCTGATCTTAACTTTAAACTAAGGCTAATCCTAAACCTAATTCTAAACCTAACCCAACACTAACCCTAACCTTGAATCTAACCCTAAAAATAAAGTTTATCGTAACCCTAGATCTAACCATTACCTTAAATTTTACACTGACAGTAACCCTAACACTAACCTTAACCCTAACACTACCCCTATCCTAAATCTAACCCTAATCGAAACACCATAAATCTACCCATAACCTAACCGTAACCCTAAAACTAACCTTGCCACTAATGCTATGTCTAACATCTTACCCTAACTCTAACCCCAATCCTAACTCTAACCCGAACCCTAACCTAAACCTAATTCTACCCCTAACCCTAACTGAACTGCTACCTTTAAAGTGTAACCATAACACTAACAGTAACCGTAACCCTATCCATTATCATAACCTTAAAATTGAAATTAATCCTAACCCAAATTTAACTCTAACCCTAACAATAACCTAACCTTAAAATTTAAACTAACAATAACCTTGACCATAACCCCTTACACTTAACCTAACCATAAAGAGAACTTTAATTCTAAAACAAACCTAACCATACCCTAACATAAACCCGAACGCTGATCGTAACACTAAAACTAAAGCTAATCCTAACCCTAATTGTAATCTGAACACTAACACTGACCCTAACCCTAAATTTTACACTAACAATAAACCTAAACCTGACAACTTACGCTAACCCTAACCCTAACCCAAGTTTTACTCTAAAACTTAATCCAACCCTAACCCTATCCCTATACTTCATCCTAACCTTAACTCTAACACTAACCCTAATCCTGATTCTAACACTAAAACTAAAGTTAATTCTATACCTAATTTTAACCGTACCCTAAATTTTACACTAACAATAATACTATCCCTAACCACTGATCCTCACCTTAACCAAAAAAAACCTAAAGCTAAGCCTAACACTAACACTACCACTAAGCATAATTCTAACCCTAACCCAAACACTCAACATATACCAAACCCTAAAATAAATCTTAAGCAAACCTTAACAGTAACCCCACCCAAAACTTAACCTTAATCCGAACCCTAACCCTAACACTAATCCTAACTCTAACTTCTTGCCTTAAAGCTAAACCGAAACCTAACCATAACCCTAACCCTTAGCTTACCCTAACCCTAACCCTAATCCTATCCCTAAAGCTAACACTAATATCTTATGCGAAACTAACTCTAAACCTACTTTAAAGGTAAAACTAACCTTAAAGCTAACCCTAATCTTAAATTAACCCTAACCCTGATTCTAATTCTAATAGTAAAGCTGAACCTAACCCTAAATCTAAGCCTACCCTAACACTAACCCTAAATATGAACCTACCCTAAACTAAAGCTAAAACTAGCCCTAATTCTAACCCTAACCTTAAATTTTATCCAACAATAAACCTAACCCTAACCCTTACCCTAAACCTAATCCTAAACCTTCCCCTAAATTAACCCTAACCCTCACCCTAATCCTAACTCTAACCTCTTACCCCAACCCTAATCCTAACCCTAAACATAACACTAACCCCTTATTCTAACACTAACCATGAACTTAATCCCGAACCATAACCGTAACCCTAAACCTAACCTCGATTCTAACCTTAAAACTAAAGCTAATACAAACCATAATTCTAATCCTGACCATAATTTTAACTCTAACCCTGAATTTTAAACAAACACTAACCTTAACACTAACCCCTTATCCTAAACAGAACCCTAAATATAACTTTAAGTCTAAAAATAGAACCCTAAATATAACTTTAAGTCTAACCCCACCACTAAACCTAACAGAAACTTTAACACAAACCTTGAGCCTCACCCTAAAAATGAAGCTAATGAGAACAATAATTCTAAACCTAACAATAACACTAACCCTAACTCTGATACTAACCCTAAACTAAAGCTTATCCTAACCCTAATTCTAACCCTAAACCTAAATTTTACACTAACAATAACTCTAAACCTAACTCCTTACCCTAACCCTGATCCTAACCTTAAAACTATAGATTATAATAACCCTAATTCTAAACCAAACAATAACACGAACCCTAACCCTGTTTCTAACCCGAATACTAAAGCTAATCCTAACCCTGAATCTAAAACTAACCCTGAATTTTACACTAACAATAACTCTAAACCTAACCGCTTACCTTAAACCGAACGCTAAACTTAAAGCTAACACTAACCCTAACACTAACCCTAACCAAAACCCTAACCCTAACCCAAACACTAACCGTAACCGTAAACCTAACCTGAACCTCACCAAAATCTTAACTCTAACCATAAACCCACACCTAAAATAAAGCTTACCCAAACTCTAATGGTAACCCTAACCCTAACGTAATCCTAACCATAACCCTAACTCTAATGGTAACCGTAACCATAATCCTAAATCCTAACCGTGACCCTAACCCTATCACTGACCCTAACCCTAATCCTATCGCTAAAATTAAAGCTGATGTTAACCCTAATTCGAACCCTAATCATAAATTTTACACTAACAATATCTCTAAACCAAACACTTTCCTCTAACACTCACTCTAAAACTAAAGCTAACCCAAACCCTTACAGTAACCCGAACACTAACACTAACCCTACCCCTGATTTTAACCCTAAAAATAAAGCTAAATCGTACCCGATTCTAACTCTAAATCTAAATATTACACAAATAATAACCATAACCCTAAGCTCTTCCCCTGAACATAACCCTAAACCTAAGTTAACTCTAAAACTAACTCTAACTATAACCCTAAACCTAACACTAACCCTAAATCTAAAACTGTCTTAACACTAACACTTATCCTAAATCAAACCTCTTACCCTAACCCTAACTTTAACCCTAACCCTATTCCAAACCCCTTACTCTAACCCTAAACATAACAATAACTCTAACACTAAAGTCTAAACGTAAACCTAACCCTGACCTTAATCCTGATACTAATCCTAAAATTAATGCTAATCCTAACCCAAATTCTAACCTAACTTTAACAATAATCCTTACCCTAAATTTTAAAGTAACAATAACCCTAACCCTGATCTTAACACTAAAACTAAACCTAATCCAAACCCTAATTCTAACATTACTCCTAACACTAACCCTGACCCTGAAACTAATCCTAAACTAAAGCTTATCCTAACTCTATTTCTAACCCTAAGGCTAAATTTTAAACAATAACCCTAACCCCAACTCTAACTCTAACATTAACCCTAACCCTAGCAGTAACCCTAACCTAAACCTAACTGTTACCCTAACCCATACCATAAATCTACCGCTAACCTAACCCTAAGCCGAAAACTAACTCTAATAAAAATGCTATGCCTCAGCACTTACCTAAACCTAACATAAACCCTAACACTAAATATTAATCTAATAACTCTAATCCTAACTCCTTATCATAAACTTAACACTAAATCTAACTTGAAGTCTAAACTAAACTTAACTCTAATTAACCCGAATGCTGATCCTAACACTAAAACTGAAGCTAATGATGACCTTAATTTTAAAATCTAACCCTAATACTAAACCTAATCCTGATACTAACCCTAACAGTAAAGCTTGTCCTAACCCTAACACTAATACTAACCATAACCCTAACCCTAAGACAATCGTCACCCTAACACTAAACTAATGATGAACATACTCCTAAATTAAACCTTATCTGAACCCTAACGGTAGCCCTAAGCCTAACCTAATCCTAACCGTAATACTAACCCTCACCCTAATCCTAAACCCTAACCGGAAAACCAACCATAATCCTAAAAATAAGCCTGATCCTAACCCTAAAACTGAAGCTAATCCTAATGATAATTCTAAGCCTAATCATAAATTTTACACTAACAATACCTCTAACACTAACACTTTACCCAAAACCTAATCCTAAACCTAAATCTTACACTAACTCTAATGAAACCCTAATGCTACCCTAACACTAACACTAATCCTAACTCTAACCAGTTACCCTAACACTAATACTAACCCTAAACCTAACCCTAATCCTGAGGCTATCCTAACTCCAACCCTAACTCTAAGGCTAATCCTAATTGCACACTAACAATAACCCTAACCCTAACGCCTTACCCTTAACCTAATGCTAAACCTAACTTTAACTATAAAACTAAATCTAACCCTAGCCCTAACCTTAACTATACCCCTAACCTTATCTCTGATCCTAATCATAAAAGTAATGCTAATCCTAACCCAATTCTAAACCTAAACCTAAATTTTACACTAACGAAAACCCTAAACTTAACCTTAATTTTAACTCTAACCTTAAACCTAATTCTAACCCTAACATTAACCCTAACCCTGATTCTAACCCTAAAACTATATCTAATTCTAACCATAAAACTAATCTTTACCCTAACATTAACCCTAACACTAAACCTAACACTAAACCTAATCCCTTACGCTAACTGTAACCTTAACCCTATCCATGAAGCTACCACTAAACTGAACTTTACCGGAACCCTAACAGTAACCCTAACCCTAACCTAACCCTAACCCTAACACTAGACCTAACACAAATACTAAATATAACTTCTTACCCTAGCCTAACACCTCATGCTAACCCTAATCCTAACCGTAACTCTAACCAATATCCTAACCCTAAAATTAAAGATAATCTTAATTCTAATTCTAACCCTAAATTTAACACTAACCTTAAGTATAAATTTTACACTAATAATAAACCAAAACATAACCCCTTACACTAAATCTAATCCTATCCCTGACTTTAACTCTAAAACTAACCCTAACTGTAACCCTAACAAAAAACCTAAAGCTACATCTATTCCTAAGTGTAACCATAACCTTAAACAATTATCTTAAAAATAATCGTATCTCTAACACTAAACCCTAACCCTAAAATTAACCCTATCCCTAAACCTGTTTGTAACCCGAAAACTAAAGCTACACCTAACGCTAACACTAACCCTAACTCTAAATTTTACACTAACAAAAACCTTAACCCTAACCCCTTACCCTAAACGTAACCCTAACCCTAAATTTACCTCTAAAACTAACTCTAATCTTAAACTTAGCCCTAACATTAACACCTACCCTTAACTTAACCGTAAAAGTAAAGCTAATCCTAACCATAATTCTGACCTTAAACATAACACTAACCATAAACCTGATTCTAACACTAAAGTAAAGCTAATCCCAACCCTAACCATAACACTAAACCTATAGCTAATCCTAGCCTTAACACTAACCCTAACACTATGCCTAACACTAACCTAAACCTAACTCTAAACCTAATTTAAATCTAAAACTAATCCTAAACCTAAACCTGACACTAACCTTACTCCTAACACTAAAATTAATTTGAACCTTGATCCTAACCGTAAAAATCCAGCTAATGCTAACAATAATTCTAAAGCTGAAACACATAATTACCATAACCCTGATCCTAACCCTAACAATAAAGCTTATAATAACCTTAATTCTAAACGTAACCTTAAATTTTACACTAAAAATAACTCTAAAACTAACTGCTTACCCTAAGCCTAACTCTACACCTAACGCTAAACCTAAACATTACACTAACCCTAACTCTCACCCTAATCTTAACTTAAATCTAACCCTAACCTTAACCATAAAGCTAACACTAAATAAACCTAAAACAAACCCTAACGATCACCCTAATTCTAACTTAACCTTAAAACTAACCCTAACCCGAACACTAATCCTAAATCTAAAGTTGTATCCAAACCCAAACAGTAAACCAGACACTCACCCTAAAACTAAAGCTAATCACAAATCTAATTCTAACCCTAATGCTAATCCTATCCATAGCATATCCCTAATTTAAACCTAACCCAAAACATAATGATAACCCTAACACTAACATAATCTTAATCCTAACCTTAAACTCTAACACTAACTCTAACCCTAACCTTTACACTAACCCTTACCCTAATCCTAACCGCTTGTTCTAATCCTACCCTAAACGTAAACCTAATCCTAACTCTGATCCTAGCGCTAAAACTAAAGCTAATCTTAACTCTAACTCTAACCATAACCCTAACTATAACTCTAACCTAAACCTAAAATGAACCCTAAAACTAACCATGAATGTAACTCTAAGCTAAACCTAACATGATCCTAACTCTAACCCAAACCCTAAACCTAACCCTAACCTAACCCTAAACTAAGCCTTACGCTAACATAAACCTAACCCTTACCCACACCTTAATGTATAGCTAACCCTAAGCCTAACCATAAAACTAGTCCTAACTCTAACCTCTAACTCAAACTATAATCCTAAACCTAAAGCTAACCCTAACACTAAATCTAATCCTAACCTAAACCTAACCTTAACCCTTACCCTAGCCAAAACCCTTACACTAATCCTAACTCTAAATTCTTACCCTAATACTAACCATGAACTTACCCCTAAACTAAACCTAACTTGAACACTAACGGTAATCCTATCCCTAACCCAAGCCCTAAAACTGAACCTAACACTAAAATTAAAGCTGATCCTAATCATAATTCTAACCCTAACCTTTATACCAGCCCTAAATTAATTTTACACTAACAATAAGCCCAACCGTAACCCTTTAACCTAAACCTAACTTTAACGCTAACTTTAACTCTAAAACTAACCATAAGCCTAACCCTAACCGTAACACTAACCCCTTACCATAAGGTTAACCTAAAATCTAACCATAAACCTCATGCTAACTTTAACCCTAACAATAACCCTAAGCGTAACCCTAACCTTAACACTAAACCTAACCCAAATCCTAACCCTAAACCTAACCTTAACTTAACCCTAACCCTAACCCTAGCAGTTATCCTAATTCTAACCTCTTATCCTAACATTAACCATAACACTAATACTAAATCTAACCTCTTGCCTTAAATGTAACCCTATCTCTAACCTTAACCCTAATCCCTTACCATAAACCTAACACTAACCCTAACTTTTAATGGAAACAGAACTCTAACACTAACGTTGATTCTAACACTAAAACTAAAGCTAAAACTAACCCTAATTCTATCCCTAACCTTAAATTTCACTGCAACAATAAACATAACCCTAATCCTTTAATCTAATACTAAACCTAAACGTACCCCTAAACAAAACATAACCCGAACCCTAACAATAATCCTAACCCTAACCTAAACTAATCCTAACCCTATCCCAAACATGAATCCTACTTCTAACCTCTTACCCTAACCCTATTCCTAACCCCTTATTCTAACCCTACCCCTAAAATTAATCCCTAAACCTAACTAAAACCCTAAACCTAAACCTGATCCTAACCCTAAAAGTAAAGGTAACGCTAACCATAATTTAATCCTGAACCTAACACTAACCCTAACCTTAAATTTTAAACAAACAATAACCCTAAACCTAACCCCTTATTCTAAATCTAACCCTAAATCTAACTTTAACTCTAAATCTAACCCTAACCTTGACCTTACTATTAACCAGAACCTTGATCTTAACACTAAAAATGAAGCTAATGCTAACCATAATTCTAAACCAAACTCTAACAATAAACTTAACCTTGATTCTAATCTTAAGGCTAAATCTTAGCCTAACTGTAATTCTAACTCTAACTCTAAACTCTACACTAATAATAATTCTAAATCTAACTCCTTACACTAACTCTGACGCTAAACTTAAAACTAGAGCTAATAATAACCCTAATTCTAAACCTAACACTAACACTAACCCTAACCCTGACCCTAACCCAAAAACTAAAGCCAATTCTAACCCTAAATCTAAACCTAACCCTAAATCTTACACTAACATTAACCCTAAACCTAACCCCTTACTGTAAAACGAAGGCTAAAGTTAAAGTTGACCCTAACCCTAACACTAACTGCAACTCAAACACTAAAAATAACCTACCCCTAAATTAAACCTTATCCGAACACTAACGGTAACCCTAACCATAAACTAACCCTAATTCTAACCCTAACATTAATCCTAAAGGTAAACATAACAATAACCCTAAGCTTAACTCCTTACCTTAACCATAACCCTAAACCAAAGCCTAAACCTAAAGTTAACCATAACCCTAACACAATCCCTAACCCGAACGCAAACCTTAACCTAAATCTAACACTAACCTTAACAGAAAAAACTGGACCTAACCCTAAATCTAAATTTAATCCTAACCCTAATTCTAACACTACCCTAACACTAATCCTAACCCTTGATTTTACACTATCAATAACCCTAAATGTAACCTCTTACCGTAAACCTAACCCTAACCCTAAATTTAACTCTAAAACTAACCCTAACGTAACCTTAACCCTAAACATAACCCTATCTTAAACCTAACTCGAATTCTAACAGTAATGCTAGCACTAACCTAACTATAACCAAAATCCTAAAACCTAAACCTAACCCTAACCCCTTATTGAAACCCTAACCCTAACCCTGATCCTAATGCTAAAACTAAAGGTAATCCTAAATCTACCACTAAAGCTAATCCTAACCTTAACTCTTACCTCTCATGCTAAACCTAATTCAAAACTTAAAGCCAACCCTAACTCTAAAAATAACCCTAATTTTATCTGTAACCTAAACCAAACCCTACCCCTAACACTAACCATAAACCTAACCCTAAGTAAAACCTAACCAGACCGTAAATCTAACCCTAACACTAAACCCAAACCTAACGCAAACCGAACCATAACACTAACACTAACATTAATCCGAACTCTAACCTCTTACCCTAAAAATAACCCTACACCTATCCGTAAACCTAACCATAACCCTTACCCTAAACCTAAAGCTAACTCTAAACCTAACTCCGTACCTTAACCCAAAACAAACCCTACCCTGATTCTAACCCCAAAACTAAAGCTAATCTTATCCTAATTCTAAACCTAACCCTAACACTAAACCTAACCCTAAATTTTACACTAACAATAACCCTAGCCCTAAAACCTTACCTTAAATGTAACACTAACCGTAACTTTAACATAAAACTAACCCTAACCCTATATTTAACCCTAACATTAAACATAATCTTGATCCAAACTCTAAAACTAAGGCTAATCCTACCCATAATTCAAACCCGAACTCCAAATTTATCCTAACAATAACATGAACCCTAACTTCTTCCCTTAACCATAACTCTAAACTGCAACTAACCATAACCCTAACTTAACCCTATCCTTGAACATAACCCTAACCTAACCCTAACCTGAACACTAATGGTAACCCTAACACTAACCTAAAACTAACCCTAAATTTAAATCCTAAACTTAACCCTAATCCTAATCCTAAACCTAAACCTAACTCTAAACCTAACCCTAATCCTAACCACTTATTCTAACCCTAACCCTAACTCTACCCTAAACTTAAACCATAATTCTAACTGTAACCCTAACAATATCCCAGACCCTAAGGCTAAAAATAAAGCTAATCCTATCTATCTCTATCCCTAAGCCTAACCTTAAGTATAACCTTTTATGCTAACCCTAACCCTAAACTTAAAGCTAACCCTAAATCTAACACTAACCCTAAGCCTAACATTAACTCTAACCTGAGCCTAATCCTAACCCTATCCCTACCCTTAAACCTAACCCTAATCAGAACCCTAAACCTAACACTAAACCTAAATCTAAAGCTAACCCGTATCCTAACACCTATCCTACCATTAACCCCTAACACAAACCTTAAACTTAACCCTAACCCGAACACCTACACCTTACTTTAACTGTAACCCGAAACCTAAACCTGACCCTAAATCCTAACCCTAACAATAACGCGAAACCTCACCCTTATTCCAACCCTAAAACTAAAGCTAATCCTAAACCTAATTCTAACTCTAGCATTAACACCAATCCTAACCCAAAATTTTACACTAATCCTAAACCTAACCCTAACCCCTTACTCTAATCCTTACCCTAACCCTAAGTTTATCCATAAAACTAACCCTCAACTAACCTTAACCCTAATATTAACCCTAACACTGATCCGAGCCATTAAACTAAAGCTAAACATAAATCTAATTCAAAACCTTACGCTAAACATTACACTAACAATACCAGTGACACTAACCCCTTACCCTGACCCTAACCCTCAACTATAGCTAACTCTAACCCTACAATTAACCCTTTCCCTAAGGATAACCCTAAACTACATATAGCACTAACACTAAACATAACCTTAAACTTGCCCCTAATCAAAACCGAACCTGAATGCTAATGATAACCCTATCACTAACCTAACTCTAACCCTAACCCTAAATCCTAATACTAACCCTAAAGATAACTGTAATTTTAACGTGAACCCTAACTCTAACCATAAATCTAACCTTAAACCCTAATACTAACTGAAACCCTTATGCTAACGCTAATCCTAACACTAAAACTAAAGCTTATTCTAACCCTAATGCTAACTCTAACCCTAAAACAAATCATAAACTTAAATTTTAAACTAACAATAACAATAACCCTAACCCCTTATCCTAAACCTAACCCTAAATCTAACTTTAAGTCTAAAACTAACCCTAACTCTAACTTTAACTCTAACATTAACCCAAACTCTGATCCTAATCTTAAAACTAAAGCTAATGATTCCATAATTTTATACCTAACCCTCATCCTAACCCTAACAATAAAGCTTATCTTAAACCTAACAATATTCTTAAACCTAACTCTAACCCTACCTAAACATAACTGTAATCCTAGCCCTAAACATAACCTACTCCTAAACTAAACCGTACCCAAACCCTAACGGTAACCCTAAACCTAACCTAATCCTAAAACTAACCCTAACAATAAACCTAACCCTAACCTTGACGCTAACATTAACCAGAACTCTTCTCTTAACCGAAAAAATCAAGCTAATGGTAACCATAATTCTAAAGCTAACTCTAACATTAACCTTAACCTGATCCTGTCCTATCTCTATCGCTTATCCTAACCCTATTCTAACTCTAACCCTAAATTTGACACTAAAATAACTCTAAAATTAACTGCTTACCATAATCCTAACCCTAAATCTAAAGCTAACCCTAACCTTAACACTAACACTATCATTAACCCTAAAACCTAACTCTAATCCTAACTATAAACCTAACACTATACTAAACCTAGCTCGAACCCTAATGAAAATCCTAACCCTAACTTAAACTAAACCCGAACCCTAATCCTAACTCTAAACACCTACCTTAATCCTAACCCTAACCCTGACATTAACCCTAAAACTGAAGTTAATCATAACCCTAATTCTAATGCTATCCCTAAATTTTACACTAACAATAACCGTAACTGTAACCCCTGATCCTAATCCTAACACAGAACCTAAAGCTAGCCCTAAACAAAAAGCTAACCTTAACATTAACCAAAACATAACCGTACCATGAACCTAACCTTAAATATAAGCCTATCCATAAACTAAACCTAATCTGAACACTAAAGTAATCCTAAGCATAACCTAATCCTAATCCTATCACGAACATTAATGCTAATTCTAAATTCTTACCCTAATACTACCCTAACTCTAATCCAAAACCTAACCATAAAGCTAAACATAATTCTAAACCTAAGCCTAAGCCTAACTTTAACTCTAACACTAACCCTAACTCTAAACTTAAATCTAACATGAACCCTAACCCGGATCCTAAACCTAAAACTAAAGCTAATCCTAACCTTAATTCTAAATCTGACTATAAATTTTACACTACAATAACACTAACCATAACCCCTACCCTAACCTTAAATTTAAACTAATCTTAACCTTAAACCTTAACCCTATTCCTATCCCTGATCCTAAGGCTGAAATTAAAGCTAATCCTAAACGTAACCCTAACCATAATGTTAACTCTAATCTCTTACGATAACCCTAACCCTCAACCTAAATCTAACACTAACTCTAACATTAATCCTAACATTAACACTAACTCTAACCTAAATCTAATCATAACACTAACCCCAACCATAATCCTACCACTAAGCTAAACAAAACCTGACTCAACTCTAAACCTAACTCTAAACCAAACCCTAACTCTAACCTAACCAAACTCAAACCCTAACATTAATCTTAACTCTTATATAATACACTGAACATAACTAACTCTAACACTAACCTTCACCCTAAATTTTAAACTAAAATTATCACTAACCCTATCTTCTTAATCTATCCCTAACCTTAAACTATAGCTAACCATAACTAACTCTTTCCCGAAGCATAACCCTAACATACACTAACCTGAACCATAATATAACCATAAACCTACACCTAAAGTAAACCAAATCCGAACCCTAATCGTAACCCTAACACAAATCTATTCCTAACATTAGCCTAAAATCCTAAAACTAACAATAACACTAACGCTAACCCTAAACTTGACTTATTATTATAACCTAACTCTAAAACTAACCCGAATTCTACCTTAAATCCTAAACCTAACAGTAAACCCAAAACTAACCCCTATCCTAACCCTAAAACTAAAGATAATCCTAACCCAAATTCTAACCCTAATGCTAAATTTTACACTAAGAATAACTGAAACCTAACCCCATACACTAATCCTAATCCTAAACCTAATGCTGACCCTAACCTTCGACGTAACCCTATTCCTAACCCTAAATCTAATACTAACCTTAATCTTAAGAGTAAATTTAAGCCTACCTCTAAACCTAACCTTAACCTTAACAGTAAACTTAACCCTACCCCTAAACCTAACCTTAACTCTAACCCTAAGCATAAAAACAACCCTAACCCAGAACCCTAAACCTAAACCTAACCCTAACCCCAATCCTAAATTTTACATTAAGAATAATCCTAAACCTAAACCCATACACTAACACTAATCCTAAATCTAATCCTAACCTTAACCCTAACAGTAACACTAACACTATCCTAACCCTAAACCTAACCATAACCATAACAGAAACCCTAACTCTAATCTCTTACCCTAGTCCTAACACTAAAACAATCCTAATCCTAACCCTAACCTAAAACTAATCCTAATGCTAATCCTAACCATAACCTAACCCTAACCCTATCCCTAACCTAACACTAATCCTAACTCTGTCTTAACCTAATCCTAACCTAATCCTAACTCTACACTAACCATAAACCTAATCCTAATCCTAACCTGAACACTAACCCTAAACCTAACTCTCACTTAACCCTACCACTAAAACTAACCCTAACACTACTCCTAACAATAAACTATTACTGTAACACTAGCCCTAACCCTAAACCTAACCTAACCTAACCCTAACCCTAACAATAACCCGAAACATAACCACATACCCTGACATAACCCTAAACCTAATGTGAACCTTAACGCTAACTGTCATACTAACCCTATCCTAACCCTAAAGTAATCCTAGCCCTAACCATTATGCTAACGTAATCCTAATTCTAACTCTAACCCTAACACTAATCCTAATTCTAATCTCTTACCATAATCCTAACCCTAAACCTATTCCTAACACAACGTTAACCCTAACCTTACATAAAGTTAACCCTAACCTTAACCCTAACCCTATCACTAACCTTAGCACTAATACTAACACTAACCTCTTACCCTAACCCTAACCTTAACCCTAACCTTAACACTAACCCTAATCCTAACACATTCCCCTAACCCTATCTCTCACCATAACCATGACACTAGCCCTAACCATAACCCTAACCATAACTCTAATACTAAACCTGAAATGAACTGTAAAACTACAGATGATCCTAACCCTAATTCGAAATCGATCCCTGAACATAATCGTACACATAAATCGTAAATTAGCAATAACCGAAACCCTAACCTAACCCAAACCTAAACCTAACACTATCCATAACAATAACTAATCCAAACACTAACCCTAACACTAACACTTATTCTAACTGTTATCTCTTACCCTAACCCTCACCTTGAACATAGCTGTAACCCTAACACAAACCATAATGCTAAAACTAACCCTAACCATAACTCTAATTCTAATTCTAACCCTAACCATAACCATAACCCGAGCCTAACCCTAAACCGAACCTGAAATCTAACCGTAAACCTAACCCTAACCCTAAACCTAATCCTACCTCTAACCCTAAATTTTACACTATCAATAAACTTAACCTTAAACCCTGACGCTAAACCTAACCCGAAACCTAATTTAACTTAAAATTAACTTAAACCCTAACACTAACCCTGAATATAACCCAATCTTAAATATTTCCCTAACACTATACTTTACCCAGATTTTAACCCTAAATCTAAAGCTAATCCTAACCCTATTTGTAACCCTAACCCTAAAATTTACACTAATTATAACCCGAACTCTAACCCCATATCCTAACCTTAACACTAAACCTAATTCTAACCTTAACACTAACAGTAAGCCTAACAATAATCTGAATCCTAATCCATTCCCATACCCTATCCCCACCCTAACCATGACCCTAACCTAAACATAACCATAAACCTAACACTACCACTAACCATGAAACTAACCCTAAAGCTACAGCTAATCCCAACTCTAATTCTAACTCTAACCCTAACAATAATCCTAACCCTAAATTTTAAATTAAAAATAACCCTAACCCTAACTATAACCTTAACCCTAATCCAAACCTAACCCTAACCCTAACCCTAAACTAATCCTAACCGTACTACTACGCTAACATTAAAGCTAACTCTTGCATCTTACCCTAACTCTCACCTTATACATAACAGTGACCTTAACCCAAATCATAAAGAAAACCTAACCTTAACGCTAACTGTATCCTTAATCCTAACCTTAACTATAACCCTAACCCCAACAATGACCTAACCCTAAACCTAACCCTAACCATAACCCTAAACTAATCCTAACCCTAATTGTACCCTAACACTAAGCTAACTCTTGCCTCTTACCCTAACCCTCACTTTAAACATAATATTGACCCTAACTCAAACCATAACACTACATCTAATCTGAAAGCTAACTCTAACCCTATCCTACCTCTAACCAAAACCCTAACCACAACCATACCCAAAACCTAACCTAACACTAACCCTAAATCTAACCCTAACCCTAACTATAACTCTAACCAAAAGCTAACCCTAATCCTAACCCTAAACTAATCCTAACCCTAATTCTTACCCAAATCCTAACTCTAACCCTTACCCTAACACTAATCGTATATCTAACTTCTTACACTAACACTAACACTAAACATAACTATAACTCTAACACAAAACATGATGCTAAACCTAACCCTAACCCACTCTAATTTAAAACCTAAACCTAAACCTAAACCTAACCCTGAGCCTAACCCGAATACTACCCTAACCGAACCCTATTTCTAACCCTAACTCTTAATATTACACTAACAGTAACCCAAAATTTAACCCCTGACACTAATCCTAACCGTAAACCTAATTTAACTCTAAACTAACTCTAAACCTAACCCTAAACCTAAATCTACACTAACCTTAAACGTAACACTATCAGTAACACTAACCGAGATCATAACCTTAAATCTAAAGCTAATCCTAACCCTAATTCTAACCTTATTCCTAACTTTTACACTAAGAATAACACGCTCTAACCCCATAACCCAAACCGAACCTTAAACATAAAGCTAACCTTAACCTTAACAATAACCCTAACTCTAAAACTAACGCTAACCCTAAAATTAATCCTAAACCTAAACCAAACCCTAGCCCTAACCTAACCCTAACCCTTACTCTAAACCTAACGCCAACTGTAAACTTAAAACTTAAACCTAACCCTAACCCTAAACTTATCTGTAACCATAAATTATACACTAAGAATAACCATAAACTTAAACCCTGACCCTAAACTTAGGATTAACCCTAATATAGTTCTAAAACTAACTCTAAATTTAAGCATAACCCTGCATCGAACCTTTACCTTAAAAATAACCATAACACTAATCCTAACCCTAAATCTAAAGATAATCCTAAACCTAATTCTAAACCTAACACTTAATTTTACACTAAGAATAATCATAATCCTAACCCCATAATCTAAGCTTAACCCTAAACATCATGATAAACTTAAACCTAAAAGTAACCGTAACCCAAACTCTAACCAAACCTGAACCCTAATCCTAACCATAACCATGATCCTAAATCTACACCCTAACGCTAACACTAATGCTATCTCTAAATTCTTAACCTAATCCTAAC
>NW_011889276.1:112632-112961 GCF_000151845.1 Pteropus vampyrus | reverse complement strand
AACCTGAACCCTAATCCTAACCATAACCATGATCCTAAATCTACACCCTAACGCTAACACTAATGCTATCTCTAAATTCTTAACCTAATCCTAACCGTAACCTTAGGCCTAAACTAAACATAAATTTACCCAAACCCTAAACTTATCCTAACCCTAACCCTAAATCTAATGCTAATCTTAATCCTAACAGTAACACTAACCATTACTTTTACCCTAACCTTACCCTAAACAAAACCTAACCCTAACTCTAAACCTAAATTAATTCTAACTCTATTTCTAAACCTAACACTTATCCTAACTTTAATCTCTTACCCTAATCCTAACCCTAA
>NW_011889276.1:108845-111832 GCF_000151845.1 Pteropus vampyrus | reverse complement strand
CCTAACCCTAACCCTAAACCTAATCCCATACCCTAACACTAACCCTAAACCTAACTCTAATCTTAACCCTAAAGTAACCCTAACCCTAACCATTAGCCTAACAATAACACTAAACCTAACCCTAACCCTAAACCGTAACCCTAACCTTAATCCTCTCCCTAGACTTATTCCTATCCCTAAAAGTAACCCTAACCCTAACCCTCAAGCTAACCTTAAGCGTAACCCTAAACCCTAAACGTAACGCTAAATCTAACCCTAACCCTTACCTAAATATAACCCCAAACCTAAATCTAAACTAATCCTAACACTAATTCTAATCCTATCCTCTTACCCTAACCCTATCCCTAAACATAACTGTAACCCTAACACAAACCATAATGTTAAACCTAACCCTAACCCTAACACTAACTTAACCGTAACCTTAACACTAACCCTAACACTAATCCTAGCTCTCAACTCATAAACTAACCCTAACATTAACCCTAACATAAATCTAACCCTAACCCTAACCCTAAACTAATCCTAACCCTAAAACTAATTCTAACTGTACACTCCTACCCTTACCCTAACCTTAAACATAACAATATCCATAAACCAAACCATAACGCTAAAACTAACCCTAAACCTAAACCTGAACCTAAAGTTTACACTTACAGTATCCCTAACCATAACCTCTGACCAAAAAACTAACCCTAACCCTAATTTAACTCTAAAACTAACTCTAACGGTAACCCTAACCGAATCTAACTGAAACCTTAAAAGTGACAGTACTACTAACCCAACTCAGATCTTAACCTTATATTTAAAACTAATTCTATACCTAATTATAACCCTAACCTTAAATATTACACTCATAATAACCCAAACACTAACTTCATACCCTAACACTAACTCTAAGCTAATACTAACTTTAACCATAACAGTAACCCTAACCCTAACACTAAAATTGCCCTAATCCGAAGCCTAACGCAAACTCTAACACTTACACAAACCCTAACCCCATACCATAACCCCGAACCGAACCCTAAGCCAAACACCAACCCGTACCCTAAACACTAAATCTAACCCTGACCTTAAACTAGCCCTAACAATAAACCTAAACTTAATCCTAACACTAACCCTAACCTTAATGTAACCCTAACCCTAACCCTGAACCAAACACTAAAACTAACTCTATCTCTTATATTAACCCTAAATCTAACTTTAACCTTACAGTAACCCTAATCCTAACCCTAACCCAAACCCAACCCCTAACACTAAACCCTAATCCTAAACCTAACCCTAACCCTAACACTAACCTTAATGTAACCATAAATCTAACTCTAACACTAATACTAAAACTAACTCTAACCTCTTACTATAAACCTAACCCTAAATTATAGCTAACACTAACCTTCAAACTAACCCTATCCCTAAGCATAACCCTAACCTACACAAAATCTAACCCTAACTATAACCTTAAACTTATGCCTAAACTGAACCTAACCCGAACTCTAACGGTAACCCTAACACTAACCTAAACCAACTTTTAACCTTAATTCCTAAACCTAACCTTAACCCTAACCCTAATCCTTACCCTAACCAAAACTTAAACCCTAACCATAACCGTAAACCAATGCTAACCCTGATCCTAAACCTAAAACTAAAGCTAATCCTAACCCTAATTCTAACCCTAACCCTAACACTAACCCTAACATTAAATTTTAATCTAATAACCCTAAAGCTAACTCCTTATCATAAATTTAGCACTAAATCTAACTTTAAGTCTAAAACTAATCCTAACACTAACCCTAACCTTAATTTTAACCCGAACGCTCATCCTAACCTTAAAACCAAAGCTAATGATAACCTAAATTTTAAACCTAACCTTAAAACTAACCCTAATCCTGATAGTAACCCTAACAGTAAAGCTTATCCTAACCCTAACACTAATGCTAACCTTAACCCTAACCCTAACCTAAACCTCACCCTAATCCTAACACTAACAATAACCTTACCTGAACCCTAACGGTAGCTCTAACTCTAACCTAATCCTAACCCTAACACTAACCCTAAATCTGAACCTACCCTAAAACTAAAGCTAATTGTAACCGTAATTCTAAAAATATGATTAAATTTTACTCCAACAAGAAACCTAACCCTTACCCCTTAGTATAATACTAACCCTAAACATATCCCTAACTAAACATAACCCAAACCCTAATGATAATAATAACCCTAACCCTAACACTTATCCTAACTCTAAACTCTTACCCTAACCATAATCCTAAACCTAAACCTAAACTTAATCCCTACCTCTAACCTAAACCCTAAACCTAACCCTGATCCTATCCCTAAAACTAAAGCTAATACTAACCATAATTTAACCGTGAACCTAACACTAACCCTAACCATAAATTTTAAACAAACAATAATCTTAAACATAACCCCTTAATCTAAACCTAACCCTAAATCTAACTTAAATTCTAAATCTAATCCTAACCCTTACCTTAACATTAACCAGAACCCTGATGCTAACCCTAAAATATAAAGCTAATGCTAACCATAATTCTAAACATAACCTTAACAATAACACTAACCCTGATACTAAAGCTAAGATGAAAGCTTATCCTTACCTTAATTCTAACACTAACCCTAAATTTTACACTAATAATAATTCTAAAGCTAACTCCTTACACTAACCCTGATCTTAACCTTAAAAATAGAGCTAATAATAACCGTAATTCTAAACCTAACACTATCACTAACCCTAACCTTAACACTAACCCAAAAACTAAATCTAATTCTAACCCTAAATCTAAACCTAACCCAAAATATTACACTACCAATAACCCTAAACATAACCACATACACTAAATCTAACCCTAAACCTAAATATAACTCTAAAACTAACCCTAAACATAACCTTAACCCCAAGCATAACCCTAACTTAAACTTAACTGGAACCCTTACAGTAACCCTAACACTAACCTTAATCATGATCCTAA
>NW_011889276.1:96004-108795 GCF_000151845.1 Pteropus vampyrus | reverse complement strand
GCTAAAACTAAAGCTAATCTTAAATCTACCACAAATGCTACCCTAACCTTAACTCTAACCTCTTAACGCTAAACCTAACCCTAAATCTAAGGCCAACCCTAACTGTAACAATAATCTTAACCCAAATTTTAACTATAACATAAACCAAACCCTAATACTAAGATTAACCATAAACCTAACCCTAAAATAAACCTAACCTGACCCTAAATCTAACCCAGACACTAAACCCAAACCTAAACCAAACACTAACCCCAACATTAATCCTAACTCTAACGTCTTACCCTAAAACTAACCCTACCCCTATCACTAAAGCTAACCCTAACCCTGATCCTAACCCTAACCCTACACTGAAAGCGAACTCTAAACCTAACCCTGTACCTTAATCCTAACCCAAACCCTAACCCTGTTTCTAACCCTAAAACAAAAGCTAATCCTTACTCTAATTCTAACCCTAACCCTAACACTAACCCTAACCCTAAATTTTACCCTAAAAATAACCCTAACCCTAACCATTTAACTTAAACGTAACTCTAACCATAACTTTAACCCTAAAACTAATCCTAACCCTATCCTTAACCCTAACTTAATCAGGATCCTGGTCTTAACCTTAAAACTAAAGCTAACCATACCCCTAATTACAACCCGAACTCTAAATTTATACTAACAATAACATGAAAACTAACTTCTTACCCTAACCTTAAACCTAAACTATAGCTAACCCTAACCCTAACATTAAACTTATCCCTGAGCATATCCCTAACCTAAATCTAAATTAAACACTAACAGTAAACCTAACACTAACCCTAACCCTAAAACCTTACTTTAACCATAACTCGAAACTTAAACTTGACCCTAAACCCTAACCCTAACAATAACCCTCACCCGCACCCTGATTCTAACGCTAAAACTAAAACTAATCCTAAACCTAATTCTTACCCTAGCCCTAATACAAACCTTAACCCCCAATTTTGCACTAATTCTAATCCTAACCTTAACCCCTTAATCTAATCCTAACCCTAACCTTAAGTTTAACCATAAAACTTACCCTAACAATAATCCTCCCCTAACATTACCCCTAACCCTGATCCTAGCCATAAAACTAAAGCTATTCCTAAACCTAATACAAACCCTTGCCCTAAGCATTACACTAACAATATCAGTAATCCTAACTCCTTACCCTGACCCTAACCCTAAACTACTGTTAACACTAAACCTAACACTAACACTATCGCAAAGCATAACCCTAGGTGACACCTAACCATAACCCTAAAGATAACCTTAAACTTACCACTAATCAAAATCTAACCTGAACCCTAACAGTAGCTGTAAACTAACCTAACCCTAACCCTAACCCGAAACCTAATCCCGTACCCGTAACTGTAAGGGTAAACTGATGGTAACACTAAAGCTAAAGCTTATCCTATCCCTAATTCTAACTCAAACTCTAAAACTAACGGTAATCTTAAATTTTAAACTAACAATAACACTAACCTTAACTTCTTATCCTAAACCTAACTCTAAATCTAACATTAAGTCTAAAACTAACCCTAAATCTAACCTGAAACCTAACATTAACCCGAACCCAGATCCTAACCCTAACACTAAAGCTAATGCTAACCATGATTTTATACCTAACCCTAACACTAACCATAACCCTCATCCTAACTCTAACACTAAAGCTTTTCCTAACCCTAACACTAATGTTAAACCTAACAATAAACCTAACCTAAACAAAACCCTAATCCTAACCATAACCATAAACGTACTCCAAAAATAAACCTTATCCGAACCCTAATGGTAACCCTAACACTAACCTAATACTAAAACTAGCCCTAGCGCTACCTCTAACCCTAACATTAAGCAGAACTCTTCTCCTAAACCAAAAAATAAAGCTAATGCTCAACATAATTCTAAAGCTAACCCTAACACTAAATTTAATCCTGATCCTACTCTAACACTAACGCTTATCCTAACACCAATTGTAAACCTAACCCTAAATTTAACACTAACAATATCTCTAAAATCAACTGCTTACCGTAACCCTAACTGTAAAGCTAAAACTAATCATAATCATAACACTAAACCTAATTCTAACCCTAAACCTAAAGAGAAACCTAACTTTAGCCGTAACCATAAATCTAACCCTATATTAAACTTAACCCGAATCCTGTCGAAAACCGTAACCCGAACTTAACCTAAACGCTAACACTAAACCTAACACTAATCCTAACTCTAAACACTTACCCTAATCCTAACCCTAACCCTGACACTAACCCTAAAACTAAAGTTAATGATAACCCTAATTCTAACCCTAACCATAAATTTACACTAACAATAACCCGGACTCTAACTCATTACCCTAATCCTAACGCTAAACCTAAAGCTAATCCTAAACAAAAAGCTAACCTTAACACTAACCAAAACCTAAACCTTATCCTAAACCTAACCCTAAATATAAACCTATCCCTCAACTAAACCTAACACGAACACTAACAGTAATCCTAAGCATTAGCTAATACAAACCCTATCCCGAACATTAATCCTAAATCTAACTTCTTACCCTAATACTACCCTAACCCGAACCCGGAACCTAATTCTAAACCTAAAGCTAACCCTAACCCTAAAACTAACCCTAACTGTACCCCTAACCTTAACCCTAAACCTAACCCTAACCTTGACCCTAACCCTCATCATAAACCTTAAAATAAAGCTACTCTTAATCCTATTTCTAACCCTAACCCTAAAACTAAACCTAACCCTAAATTTTACACGAAAAATAAACCTAACCATAACCCCTTACCCTAAAACTAACCCTAACCCTAACTTTAACTCTAACACTAACCCTAACTCTAACCTTAACCCTAAAATTAAACTTAACCCTGATCCAAATCCTAAAACTAAAGCTAATCCTAACCCTAATTCTACTGTAACTCTAAATTTTACACTAACAATAACACTAACCATAAACCATAACCCTAACCGTAAACTTAAACTAATCCAAACCTTAAACTCTAACTCTTACTGTAATCCTAACCCTAACCCTGATCCTAACATGAAAAACTAAAGCTAATCCTAAACCTAACCCTAACCCTAAACCGAACTCTAACATCTTACGCTGACACTAAATCTCAACCTAAAGCTAACCCTAACTCTAAAACTAAACCTAACTCTAACACTAACTCTAACCTAAATCTAACCATAACTCTAACTCTAACCATAAACCTAACCCTCAGCAAAAAGTATACTGACTAATTGTAACCCTAACTCTAAACCTAACCCTAATGCTAACCGAAACATAACACTAACCCTAACATTAATCCTAACTCTTACATTTGACCCTGAACAAAACCCTAATCATAACACTAACCCTACCCCTAAATTTTATGCTAACAATAACACTAATCATAGCTTATTACCCTTACCTTACACCTAAACTAAGGCTAAACCTAAATAACACTAACCCTTTCCCTAAGCATATCCGTAACCTACTCAAACTGAAACCTGAAACATAACCATAAACCTACACCTAAAGTAAACTAAGCTGAACACTAACTCTAACCCTAACTGTAACCTAAACCCAACTTTAACTTAACCCTAACCCTAACCCTTACACTAATCCTAGCTCTAAACTCTTACACTAAACCTTAACCCTAAACATATCTGTAAACCTAACAGAAACCATAACGCTAAACCTAACCCTAACACTAATCCTAACCCCAAACCTAACCTAACCATAACCCTAACCCTAAACCCTAACCCTAACCCTAACAAATCCTAACTCTAAAATCTTACACTAACCCTACCCCTAACCTTAACACTAAAGTAAAGCTAACGGTAACCCTAACCCTAAAATAAACCTAACCCTATTCCTAACCCTAACACTAATTTTGTCTCTAATCCTAAACATAACTGTAACCCTAACGCAGACCATAACGCTAAACCTAATCCTAATGCTAACCGTAATCCTAACCCTAAGTTTAAACCTACCCTAAACATTATCCTAACCTAAACCTAACCCTAATCCTAATTTAACTCTAAAAGTCACTCTAACGCTAACCCTAAACCTAAATCTAATCCATACGTTAATTGTAACTCTAACACGAACACTATCCCGGATCATAAGCATAAATCTAAAGCTAATCCTAACCCTAATTCAACCCAAACACTAAAAGTAACCGTAACCCTAAATTTAATGCTAACAATAAACCTAAACCTGACCACTTACCTTAAACCTAAACCTAACCCTAACCTTAAACATATACCACCCTAAAGTAAACCTTACACAAACTCTAATGGTAACTCCACTCCAAACTTAATCCTAACCCTAACCAGAACTCTTACACTAATTCTAAATCTAACCTCTTGCCTTAAAGGTAACTCTAACCCTAACTCTCACATAACACTAAGACTACCATAACCCTAACCCTAACCTTAACCCTAATTTAACTCTAAAACTGACTCTAAGCCCTAACTCTAACCCAAATCACTTTTCTAAAACCTAACCATAACCCTAACTTCAAATCTAAAACTAACCCTAACCATAAACCTAACATTAAAATTAACCCTAAACCTGATTCCAACCATAAAAAAGCTAAACCTAACCCTAATTCTAATCGTAACCCTAACACAAACCTTATCTCTGATTCTACCATAAAACTAAAGCTAAACCTAACCCTAATTCTATCCCAAACCTTAAATCTTACACCAACAATAAACATAACCCTGACTCCTTACCATAACCCTATCCCTAAACTTACCTCTAACTAAACCTACACCAAACCATAACGATAACCTTAACCTACCCTAAGCCTAATCCTAACCCTAAAACTAATGGTAATTCTAAACCTAATTCTAACGCTAGCCCTAACATTAACTCAAATTTTACACGTACACTAGCCAAAACACTAAATCCTTACCCTAACCTAACACTAACCATGATTTTAAGCCAAACACATGCTCTAACCTTAACCCTAATCCAAACCCTAACACTAACCCTAACCTTAACATTAACATCCCAACTCTTACCTATTACCCTAACCCTCACCCTAAACCTAATGCTAACCCTAACTCTAACCTTAACCTAAGCCTAACCCTAATCCTAACCCTAACCTAAACCTAAACCTAAAACTAATCGTAACACTAAAGCCAAACCCGAACCTTGAACCTAACCTTAAAACTAAAGTTAATCCTAATCCTAAACCTAACCCTATCTTTAACTCTAAAACAAAACCTAACTCTAACCTTATTCCTAACATTAACCCTAAAGCTGATACTAACTCTAAAACTAAAGCTAATCCTAACCGTAAATCTAACCCTAACCCAAACAATAAATCCAAAACTAAATTTTAAACTAACAATAACTCTAATCCGGCACCCTTACCATATAGCTAATCCTAACCCAAACGTTAACTCTAGAACTAACCCTACCAAAATCTCTGTGCTAACATTAATCCTAACCTTGATCCTAACCCTAAAATTAAAGTTAATCCTAACTCTATTTCTAATCCTAACCCTATCACTAACCATAACCCTGATCCTAACACTAACACTAAAGCTAATCTTAAGATTAATTCTGAACCTAAGTCTAAATTTTACACTAAAATTACGCCTAATCCTAACCCCTTAAACTAACCCTAAGCCTAAACCTAACGCTAAACCTAACCATCACCCTACCCTTACCCTATTTCTAAAACTAATCCTAAGTCTAACCACTTACCCTAACACTAACCCTAACCATAATCCTAAATCTAACCCTAAGCATATCGCTAACTCTAACTCTAACCCTAACCATAAACCTAACAGTAATCCTAACATAAAAGCCTAAACCTAAATCTAAACCTAACCATAACCCTGAACCTAACTATAACCCTAACCTTGATCGTAATTTTAAAACTAAAGCTAATGCTAATCCTAATTATAATCCTAACCTTTACACTAACAACAACCCAAACCTTAACCCTTTACCCTGAATCTACTCTAACTATAAATTCAACTCTAAAACTAACCTTAAACCTAACTGTAACCCTGAAATTAACCCTACCCCTGATCCTAACCGAAAACCTAAAATATCTGAAACCTAATTCTATCCATAACCATAAAATTAAACCGAATCCTAATCCTAAGAATAACATTAATCCACACTCTAATCTCTTAAGATAACACTAAACCTAAACATAACCCTAACCCTAAACCAAACCTAAACCTAACCCAAACCTAACCCTAAACGAAACTTAATCCTAACCTTAACAGTAACACTAATTCTAACTATGATCTATTAACCTAATCTTAAACCTAAACATAAAACGAACCCTAACCCTAAGCCTAACCGTAACTCTAAACCTAACCTTAAACCTAACCGTAACACTACTCCCAAATTTTACACTAACAATAAATCTAACCCTAAGCGCTTACCCTAGACTAAACCTTAACCGTAATTTAACTGTAAAAATACCTCTAACCCTAACCCTAACCCTAAATCAAACGCTAACCTTAACACTAAACATAACACTCACTCTAACCCTGATTCTAACCCTAACCCTAAATTTTACACTAACAATAACCTTAGGCCTAACTCCTTACACTAACCATAACCCAAACAGTAACCTAAACGTAACTCTAACCATAACTCTATCCCTAACCCTAACCCTGAACCAGAAACTAAACCTAAAACTAAAGCTAATCCTAATACCAATTTTAACCCGAACCCTAACCTAACCCTAACCCTGATCCTAATACAAAAACTAAAGCTAATTATAACCCTAATTCTAACCCTAAACCTAACACTGACCCTAACACTAACACCTTATTATAACAGTAAGCCTAACACGAACACAAACCCTTACCTAAAACTAACAAGAACCCTAACCCAACCATAACCCTAACTCTAACCATAAACCTATTCCTAAAACTAACCCTAACCCCTAACCCTAACCCTAACGCTAACCCTGAAAGTGATCCTAATGCTAAAACTAAAGCTAATCCTAACCGTAATTCTAAACACAACTCTAACGCTAACCCTAGCCCTAACCCCTTACCATAACCCTAACCTAACACTAACACTAACCCTAACCTAACCCTCGAAACCTAGCCTTAAACCTAACCAATCTCTAACAGAAAACTAATCCTAAAACTAACCCTAACCCTAAACCTAAACATAATCTACTTCTAACCATAACTCTAACCCTGACACTAATGCTACTCCGATTCTAACCTTAAACTTAAAACTATCACTAACACTAAATTTTACACTAACATTAATGCTAACCTTTACCTCTTACACTAAAACTTATTCTAATCCTAACCTTAATTCTATAACGAAAACTAATCATGATGTTAAGTCTAACATTAATACTAAACCTGATCCTAACACTAAAATTAAAGCTAATCTTAACCCTAATTCTAACCAAATCGTAACACTAACTATAACCCTAAACCCTTAGCTTAAACCTAATCCTAAATCTAACACTAAACCTAAATATAAACCCTAACTCTAACCCTAACTCTAACAGTAAAACTAAAACTAACCCGAATCTCTTATCCTAATCCTCACCCTACTCCTATAGTAAACCTAAATCTAACCTCATACCCTAACCCAAACCCTAACTCTAACCGTAACCTAAACCTAACCCTAATCCAAACTCTAAATTAACCTTAACCTTAACTCTACTCTAACACTAATCCTAACTCTAAACTCTTACCCTAAAGCTAATCCTAAAACTAACGCTAATCCTACCTCTAACCTTAAACCGAATACTAACACTACCATTAACCCTGATTCTATCACCAAATATAAAGCTAATACTAACCGTAATTCTAAACCTAAACCTAACAATAATCCCAACCGTAAATTTTAAACTAAAAATATCCCTAACGCTAACCACTTAACCTAACCCTAACCCTAAATGCAATGCTAACCGTAAACCCAACCGTAACCCTTACCCTAACCGTACCCCAACCTAAACCTAAAACTAACCCTAAAACTAACTTAACACAAACCTTAACACTAACTCTATCCCTGAACCTAACCCTAAAATTAATCTTACTCCTAACACTAATTCTAACCCTAATCTTAAATTTTACACTAAAAATAACACAAACCCTAACCCTTAGCCTAACCTTAAACCTAACCTGAAATCTAACCCAAACCTTAATCATAACTTTAACACTAAACCGCACCCAGATCCTAACCCTAAATCTAAAGCTAATCCTAATCCTAAATCTAACCCTAACCCTAACACTAACCATGAACCTGATACTAACCCTAAAACTACGGCTAATCTTAACTTTAATTCTAACCCTAACTCTAAATTATACACGAACAAAAAACCCTAACCCTAACCTCTTTACCTAAGCCTTACCCTAACCATAACCCTAACCCTAACTCTACCCTAATGCTAACCCTAAACTAATCCTAAACATAACCCTAAATCTAACCCAAAACTTAAATGTAACCATAACACTCACCTTAACCAGATCCTAACGCTAAATCTAAAGCTAATCCCAATCCTAATTCTAAACCTAACCCTAAATTTCACACTAATAACCCTAAACCTAACCCCATACACTAACACTAACCCTAAATCTAATGCTAATCTTAAACCTAACAGTAAACATAACCGTAACCTAACACTAATCCTTATCCTAACATGACCCTAAACCTAAACCTAACCCTAAACCTAACACTAACCCTAAACATAACCCCAAGTTGTACACTAACAATAACCCTACACTTAACTCCTGACCCTAAACCTAACCCTAACTCTAACTTAACTATAGAACAACACTAACGCTTACTCTAACCCTAAATTTAACCCAAACTTTAAAAGTAACCCTTACACTAACTGTAACCCAGTTCCTAACACAAAATCTAAAGCTAACCCTAAACCTAACACTAACCCTAAATTTTACACAAAGAATAACAGTAATTCTAAGCCCATACCTTAATTCTAACCGTAAAATTAATTCTAACCTTAACCCTAACAGTCACCCTAACTCTACTCTAACCCTAACCTAAACCTAACTCCAAAACTTACCCTAACCTAACCCCTAATCTTAACCCCAACCCTAACACTAATTAAAACAGTAATCTCTTAACCTAAACTTAACCTTAACCCTAACCCTAATACAAAACTATTCTTAACCCTAACCTAAAACTATCCCTTACATTAAACATAACCTTAACCTAACTCTAACCCTATCCTTAACTCTAACACTAATCCTAACTCTACCTCTTCTCCTAAACCTAAAACTAACCATAATCCTAAACCCATTCCTTAACCCTATCTCTCACCCTAACCCAGACCCTAACACTAAAGCATAACGCTAACCCTAACACTACCACTAACCCTGAAACTAACCCTAAAACTAAACCTAATCCTAACCCTAATTCTAACTCTAAACCTATCAATAATTATAACCCTACATTTTAAATTAACAATAACCCTTGACCTAACCCCTTACCCTTACCCTATGCTAAACATAATGCTAAACCTAACCCTAACCCTAACCCTAACCCTAACCCTAACCCTAAGCAAACCCTAACCATAACCCTAAACCCTAAGCTAAACATAAGCCTAACCCTAACACTAACCCTAACCCTATCCTAAACCTAAATCAAACCTAAATCTAAATCTCACCCTCACACTAACCCTAACCCTACCCTAAACCTAACCCTAATCTTAACTCTAACCTAACACTAAACCTCACCTTCACCCTATTCTAACGCTAATCCTAAACCTAACCCTAATTCATACGTTAAACTAACCCTAACACTGTCCCTAAACTAACAATAACCCTAACTATAACCCTAATTCTAAACCTAACACTAAAACTATCGCTAAGCCCTTACTGTAACCCTAAACCTAACCCAAACATGAACCTTAACCCTAACCCTAACTCTAACCTAAAGTTAACTCTATACCCTACTGTATACCTTATCCGCAACACTAACCATAACCCTGAATCAATCACTTACTGTAAAGCTCACCCTCCCTTTAACCCTAAAACTAACCCTAATCCAAATTGTAACCCTAACCCTATCCTAACCCTAAGCCTAATATTAACTTAATCATAAACTACACACTCACCCACACTCGAGCCCTAACCCTAAACTTAACCTTAAGCTTAACCGTAACCTAACACTAAACCTAACTCTAAACCTAATCCTAACTCAAACGTTAAACCTAACCAAACCCTAACCCTAAAATCAACCCTAAATATAAACGAAACCTAACCCTAACGCTAACACTAACCACTAACCTAACCATAACACTAATCGGAATAGTAACATAACAATATACCTGACACGATACCTAACCCCAACATTAACCCTCACCATCAAACACACTCAGTTGAACCTCACTATCAATGTAACCCAAAACATTACAGTAAACCTAACCCAAAACTCAATTTTAACCTTAAAACTGACCCAACATAAACCCTAACCATAAAACCTAAATTTAACTACATTAACACTAACATGAAGCCTAATCCTTACACTAAAACTAACCTAACCCTATCCCTAAACTTAATCCTAATTCTAAACATAAACTAACCCTAGCGCTACCCCTAACTAATTCTTAACCTAAACGTAAACCTAAACTAATTCTAACCCTAAACCAACACTAACCCTAACCCTAAACCTAACACATACCCTAAACCTAACCCCTTAGCATATCAATAAGTCTAACCTTAAACATCACCTTATCTCTAACGCTAACCCTAAACAAACCCTAAAATAACTCTATCGTCACCCTATCCTAACCCCAACACTAACTTTAAACCTAATGCTAACCTTAATCCTAACCCTAACACAAACCCTAACCTAACCATACCTAAACTTTACCCTAAAAAAATCTAACCGTAACCCTAATCTAAACTTAACCCTTCCATTAACCGTAACCCTAATTTAAACTTAATCCTAACCTGACCACTGACCCTAAACCTAACATTAACCCTGAACCTAACCCTAAACCCAAAACTAAACCTAAAACTAACGCGAACCTTACCCCTAAACCAATCCCTTACCTTAAACATCACCCTCATACTTACCCTAACAGTAACCCTAACACTAACCTTATCCTAACCATAAACGTAACCCTAACCCTAACCTTAAATAAAAGCTAATACAAACCCTATCACTAACATCTACCGTAACCTGAACCAAACCCTATAGCTATCGATAACCCTAACACTAACGTAACCTTAACCCTAACCTGTAAACATAACCCTAAACTAAACACTAACCGTGACCTTAACCCAAACTCTAAGCATAAAGCTAACCATTACCCTAACTATACCTAAACCTAACCTAAACCTAAGCGAAACCCTATCCCAAACTCTAACCATAAACTTAACAGTAACGTAAACCATAGAAGAGAAAAATTGTAGAGCGCACTTAAGGATATAGAAATCAGGCATTCAAATGCTAGTTCTCTTGTATGTGCTGCATACTTTCTACATATTTTACAGTATTTCTATCTCTTCTTAATGGCAAATAGTGAACCGAATAATTAAAACATCATACCACAGTTACTTGCTGCGGTCTCATGCCTTTTCAGCATATACCCTCTCTTCCAAAGCACAGAAGCCTGAACCCGCTTCATATGAATTTCTACAATGGAAACTCCCCAGTTTCCAAGATTAATTCTACACTTCCTAGTTTTTGGAAGATTCTCACTTTGATTCAGGAAGTACAATTATCAAGTCACTTCTTAGAACAATACTGCAGCCCATTCATCATACCTGTATATCACTTAGCAGAAAGGATGAGTACGGAGCAGCGTTTCTAAACAGAAGCTTACAGAGTGGATGCGTGTCTTTCCTAAGCCTTAGCCTCAAGTATTATACGTTAGCGTGGTCAGACTGCTGAATTAAGTACATTTACATCCCTGCCTTCATGCTTCAAAGCTGGTCAGTGTCTGGCTAAAATCTGTGGAGACGGTTTCAATTTCCACATGGAGTAGCAAACATATGGTGTTCATGTATGGAACTGCACTTCTGAGGACACAGATACCTACCACATCCTCCCCAGAATGATTGGGCTTCAAATTACCCTTCGACACTACAGGCCACAAACTGGCGTTCTGATTTATTTGGCAAAGAAGAAAGACTGTATACAAAAGCTGTATGTGTGCTGCTCTTCCCAACTACAAACAAGCTGCCACTGTATTACTACCTGCTCTTGCATTCTAGGCAGACGCCAATGTCAAGAGCATAAAGGTCAAGAGTGTTTCCCACCAGCTACTTGGAACTGAAAAGAGGACACGTCAAAACAGATCTAGTTATGTCACACTGAGAGTGAGCATCACTCATGTCAAAAACAATGTTGCTAAGAACGTGCTCAAAGCAAATAATGTATTCCTTGAATGACAGTCGAGAACTGCATATTATTTATATACATTGTTAGCCACCTGACTGACTTCAAAGAATATGCCAGTACGACCACCAAATCTTTGACTGAAATTCTGCATGACAGAAAGCAGGCATTCAAAAAAGAATTTCCTTGCATGTGCTGCAGACTTTCTCTAAAGTTGATAGTATTTCTCTCTGTTCTTAATGGCAACATGTGAAACAAAGTATTGAAACACCCTCCATGCATCGCTGCAGTCTAATGTCTTTCCTGCATATACACTCACTTCTATAAACGGATGCCTGAACCCGCTTCATACGAATTTCTGCGATGAAAATTGCCAGGATTCCAGCATTCATTACACACTTTGTACTTGTTGGAAGATTCCAACTTTGCTTCAGAAACTACTGTTTTCAAGTTGCTATTTAGAACAAGACTGCTG
>NW_011889276.1:95550-95954 GCF_000151845.1 Pteropus vampyrus | reverse complement strand
TCCAGCATTCATTACACACTTTGTACTTGTTGGAAGATTCCAACTTTGCTTCAGAAACTACTGTTTTCAAGTTGCTATTTAGAACAAGACTGCTGCCCATTCAAAATACCTGTATATCACTTAGAATAAAGGATCAGTATGGAACACGGTTTCTAAACAGAAGCTTCTGGAGTTAAAGCGACGCTTTTCGAAGACTTTGCCTCAAACATGATTTGTCAGAGTGATATAAACTCTGAACTAAGAATATTTAGATACAGCATAGGTGATCCAAAATTTGGTCAGTGTCCCCTCTCATCAACCTTGGGAGGTGGTTTCAATTTCCACACGCAGTACTGTAGGGAGCTAAAGCTCCCCAAATTCAAAAGAGTGCATGGATTATCTTGGGAGGCCTGCTTGCATAAAAA